>NC_056731.1:1533456273-1533481273 GCF_019279795.1 Protopterus annectens
TCATGTGCTAACACAAATGTGTGAAAACCAGGTTTCATGTCCTAAGATTAACACTGCAGGATCCTGGGGATTTATCCTTTCTCTGATATTTAGCAGTGTCAGAGGTGGGATATGTAAGGAACAGGGACATGCAGATGTAACCCCATATGTTGTCGGTGTGAGGATTTGCCCCCCTCTGGAACAAAAAAAAGTTTCCTGCTGATTTCTTTTTCCTTTCTGACTGTAGTTCAAATTTGAATGTTTCTGGCATTTTGTGACTAGTTACGAAACTTATGATGTTGGTCACATAACGGTCACAGTTTCTTTAGGAAGCCAACTGAGTTATCTCAAGCATGGTAAAATACTGTCTTTTTACTCTCTTGATGCTGTATAAATTAATGAAGAGTTTCAGAAAATCAACGTCTGAAGAGTAAATTTAGGAAACACTGAACTTTCTGAACTGCAGGATATTTTCTTGTGAATCTTGTAAATATTATGCCTAATATTTACAGCTGAGTACTGTCAGAAATCTATAAGAAAGGGGATGGAGGGAGGGTGTCATAGGGATTTTTTTTTGCATTAGCCTTTCTTTGTTACTATGAACTTTTTAGTATGATGATCTAGGATTTTTTCTGGGAATCATATGTTTGTAAGAAGATTGCATGCTGTAGCATTCTTTAAATTATTTTGAAGGTTTTATTGTAATGGGCCAGTTTACAAAACAATTTATGTTTAAATACATACTCCCTGATTCCAGTAAAAAGGCACTTGGATTCCTTAAGCCATGTAGGCTAATAAAAAACCACTGAACCTACTTCAAACTGTGAATCAGGTTCTCTGTGCCCTAGGATTTAGAAATTTTACATTCGTGTTAAATGCCAATGTAAAATGTCTAAGTGATAATATAGCCTATGCAAATGAATGGGCCTTCCTGGCATAGATGATTTTCCACCTGCATCCATTGCTAGCATTGGAACTGCAGGAATGATATGGTGGACAGGCCTACTGTCTCTGCACTACCAGTACTGGCATACAGGTAAAGCTGCACTACAAGTTATGAGTGGTTTGATAGGCGACGGGTAGGGGTCAGCTGAGGACCACACTCATGCTCCTGCACTTTTTTTAAATTTGTCCTCTTAATACACAATGCATGATTAAAATCTACTCACACTGTTCCACAGCATGCCCCCCTCCATATATGTGACAGAGATTTGACCTGTCAAGCATGCCTTTTCACATCTAACATACTTGTTGTTCTATGGGGGACATACAATTTGAAAGCACTTGGCTGCTATGTGGCAGGCTTGCCAGGGTTCAGATTATGCCCAGAAGAGGAATGAGATTCATTTACATAGAATCTTTTGGACTCTCATTATCTCTGCTGGTGTAGCGCATTGTTTACTGACCTGCAACACAGGAGTAGCGTAAGATAGCTTTATGACATAATACAATCCCTGTTTATGACTGCATACTGGGTGGCTGAGCTGATTTTCCTCTTTTGGGGTAGCACTGCAGGATGGTAGAGGCCCCCGACTATGTTATTGTTACTCTTTTGTAATCCAACTGTGGGTTTAAGCATACCTGTTAACTGTCCAGGTTTTTGAAGAATGTCCATATTTGTGCCTTATAGTTTTGGTCTGTTCCTCATAACATTTGTGGTTTTCTGGCAAATCACTGAGGACTGAAGTCACTAAGCAATGCAATACATTTGAGTTGTAGATTTCATATTCTTCAGAAGATGCATGTTGACACAAATTGTTTTTTAAGTTTATAAGAGCAATATTTAAAATCTATCCCCATGTCAGGACCTTTGTCACCCCATTATTTTAGGCTTTGTCCAGATTGCTTTCACCAATCAGTGGACAGGTAAGAAGTAAGAGAAATGGCCCAGGTCCCACTTATCTGGCTTAGTTTACATTTATTTTTGTAAATCTTTTTATTTGCAGCTGGGACGTGTCTGAAAGAGGCTTGTTGACCAGTCCACTTACCTGGTTATCATACTGAAATACAATAAACAAAATAGACTCAAAAGCTAAATTAGGTTTCTTAAAAGCCCTCGGGGGAAGTAATGTTTTCTCAAACAAATGTTCCTCTTTCAGTATTTTAAAGGGCATTCCCTTATAATATAATATATAACATAACATAATATAGCATAGGACAATATTATACTGCATTTATGGAGTGCATTACCTGTTTAATTTCTATGCTCTTGACTTAAAGAAGTTTAATTTAAAGACAGATAAGTATGGAAAATATACCAGAGAATTCATTAAGGATGCTACTGCAAGTTATACCCTCTAGATAGATGTGCTCAAATGCAATTCAGGAACATGTTAGTTATGATGAGATCTGACCTCATTATCAGCAAATTTGCATGTTTTCTGAATCACAAGTACTACCAAGATGTGCAGATCATGGCTGATCTCCACATCATGGTAGCACCTTGCTACTCATGTAGGCAGTGGAATCCCCCCTCCAGTTACTCTCTCTCACACACACACACACACACACACACACACACACACACACACACACACACACACACACACACACACACACACACACACACACTACAGTACAGTTCCTGTACCCATCTATTCACTCACATGGTCCCCTCACCCATGTAATACTTTAGTGCCATTACATCATTTTCCAAGAGTCATCTCTCTTAGTGTAGATATCCAACCCGGTGATCCCTGTACTAACGTTGGTGCCATTACAGCACTTAAGAGTGTAAGCCCTGTTGTCTGATAATTTATCCCCTCCAAATCCCCACAGTAAAGAATGTGCTTTAGGGCACATTAAGGAGTATTCCCTGGTGTCTAGCATATTCTCCACTGCCCCCGTAAGTAAGGTTGGTCCCATTACAGCACTTTAGAGACTCACCCCTGGTGTTCAGTGGTTTTCCCCATCACTGTAGTAACATTGGTGCCATCAGGACAAATGTATTAATTAGTGGTTTACTGATTCCCATACTGCGGCTGGTGCCATTATGGCACTTATGAGTGTGTCCAGTGTCCCCACCATCCTCATCATACTGTTCTGTGCCTTAGGATACCCTTCCCTGGTGTCAAGAGTAGCCCCACATCCCCATAGCAATGTTGGACTAATATGGCACTGTAGCTATTGAATCCCCCCACCTCCAGTCCCCCTTATAATATTGCATTGTGGTGGAGACTGTGGTGCTGATTTACACAACAGAGCAGTTTCTTGAATTTTTCTGCCTTGTAGATGGCTTCTGGGTGGATGTTTCAGGGAGAGAGAGAGAGTAGATAGCTAATTAATATATGTCTCTCCCTCCAGAATGCCTCATTAGCATTTCGCATGACCACAGTATCAACCCTTCATAGTACTAGACATCTTTGTGTTGGAAGGGTGCTTACTAAATACAAGAAATGTATAGAGATGTGTACATGGACATGTACACTTTATGGTACATTTATGAATCTGACTCATCATTCTACCTTATTCTGAATTGATATGCTCATCAGATTATATTTATAAAAATTTTTGAAATACTAATTCTGCCACAGATTTAATTCAACTGATTTTACATTTAATTTGATCATAATCTGCAGTATATTTAGGTGACTAAGCCTAGAAACCAAACACACACACATACACTAAAGCAATTGAACTTCACAGAATAAAGAGAATGTACAGCCTAACAACATGAACCATAAATAAATAGTTAAAATAAATGATGATTGGAGACAGACCCTCTGTAAGATGACATTTCTTGCAAGCCTTATCCAAAGAATGTTACCTTTAGTTCAAAACTAGACTTCTTACACATGAATTCACATAATTGACTTTTTTCAGGGCTTTAATCTATTGTAGACAAAAGGTGACAACTTTTCTCATTACATGACAAAATACCAACATTTTCACCCGTAGATTACAATCATTAGAACTAAGTACTTAGATTGTGATACATATAAGGGGCATGATTCTGGAGACAGACACATTCTAATGTGTTCCTTCATCAGTTGGTTAGGGCAATGTTCCTTACTGATCCAAGGGATATGCTCTGCCTCTAGCCCACAGAAGCACCCCCTCTCTTCTTGTCCTATCCCTCAGCTCTCTGGTCTCCTTTGTGAATCTCTTCATTTATTTTAAAAGGATGTAGGACTGCTCATGTTCACAGAGGATGGTCCAGCATCCTTATTAACAAGCAGCTGAGGGAGGATTGGACTTTAGGTTTTTGTAGTTTTTTTTATGAAAAAATCTTATATTAATCCCTTTCTAGAACTTTGATGGCCTTGTTTTTTCCAACATCTTTGATTTTACTTTGAAGCTACCTGAATGATAGTTTAGATGTTACATGTCAGAGGTGTTCGTTACCTAATTTAGAGGGCCTTTCAATAACTGATATGGCTTGCCCAGGAACACAAGCATTTTACTGTTGGGTTTTACTTGTACATAATAATAAATAACAATAAAGAATACAGGGAAAAACAGAAATGTATTACAAGCAAGTTTAACAGCAGTGCACATTTAGGGCTACAAGCTGTTAACCAGCTCCATTGTGCAGTCATTTATTTATTTATTTATTTATCTTACATTTGTTAACTGGGTTAGTCTGAGCTTTTGGCTCACTTTCAGCAGAGACCCGGGGAGAAAAGCTCCTCAGAGAAAATAATTTTACAAAAATAATTTACAATCAGCAAAAAATTATGAAACTTGTTATAATATCATTTTAAATGCATAGTACTAAATAATCTACAGTCAGTAAAAGATTATGAAACCTGTTACATATTTTATATGAATAGTACCTAGTTGTTTTAGGGTTTAGAATGCAAATATACAAAAGTTAAAAGAAATAAAGTAGAGGTGGCCATGGATTTGATTCTGTCGGTCTCTACTTCCATGTTGTGTGAAACTGATTAAGCCAGTTAGCCAGGCAGTCATCTTGAGTTGCCACTATGTAGGGGTATTGTGCCTACTAGGCCAAATGAATGGAAATAAAAACAGTAGCTGACATTGTGAGCACATTGTGAAATATTAATGAGATTTAAACTCTGATCTTCAGGGCTGTGACTTGTGCTTGAAGTGCTTCTAAAAACAGTTCATTGTGAAATATTAATGAGATTTAAACTCTGATCTTCAGGGCTGTGACTTGTGCTTGAAGTGCTTCTAAAAACAGTTCAGCATGTCCTGTTATTCTTCATCAACAAGCAAATCCTCATTTCCTCTGCTCATTGTTCTACAGGTTGAAAGCTTTGCCACAAAAGGCTTAGGACTGTAGAGAACAATTAAATAAATGCCACACTGGCCCACTAACAGAAAAAAACACAGATTTGATCTAGTACCTTTCACTGGACCAGCACAGATTTTACAATTACTCAAGCTTTTGAGGTGGCATGAATCCTTCATCAGGAGTTATTATATATAGGGTATTACTATAATAACTTTTGATGAAGGGCTCATGCCAGCTTGAAAGGTCGAGTAATTTCAAAACCTACGATGGTCCAGTATAAGGTAATACATCATGTCTGTGTTCTAAGACTTGGAATTGGAAAAAAAAAATAAAAATGAAAACTGCAGACTTTCTCAAGAAACATTCTACATTTTACCTTAACACTTAGACCTGATGTATGATAATAAGATAATCATAATCCAGATACTTAATGTTCTTCTTGAGGCAGACATCAAAAGGAGTTTCACTCCTCCTTCCCTTTCAGAATTTGATATTGTGGACCATAACATATTGTTGGACTGTGTAGTGGATGAAAATTAACTCGTCACATGTTACTTTTTTATTTACAGTACATATCCCCTAGGTGAAAGAGTTTGATCTGATTCCTAAAACTGTGTCAAGCTGTGCCCTTCATGGCTCAGTTATTTATTGATTTTGTTAACAGGGTGTATGCTGCTACTATGGGAGACAGAAGAATACTTCCAAACTTCTCTTCTCCTAGATGAATGAAATGATGTGTGACAGGTTAGCAAAATATGTGATCTGATCAAACTTGATGCCAGAATTGGAAAACACAGTGGTATCAATTGCAGTATTATTTTTAATGTTTGCAGGTTAAAAATATATACATTACTTGCTCTTGTATCACCTTACTTGCAACTAACCTTTCAATTTATTATGTGTAGAGTCTGTATAGATATTTTAAGTTTGTACAGATAATGTATCTCTAAATTACCTTGTATATAACTTATCTCTTCTTTACATTGTAATATATTTACCCAGGCTGTAACTGTAAATGGTCCATACTGGGATTAGTGCACTACCCCAGTAAAGAAATGTAAAATAAAATAAATTTATGCTTTTAAATTTCATTGGGCAATACAAAAAAATGCTATCTTCATGTAGTGTACTTTATTTTTGAGGAATGAAATAAGTGATAAACCTCAATATAAATGGTGTTGTGTGCAGAATTGGTCCAGGCATAACTATCTTGTACCTCCAGTAACAGCCTTTGTTTCAGACAGCCATTAGACTAGTATCCAGGTATGCATACCTTACAATGACTTACACTGGACTCTAACACTATAGTGCTGACAAGGAAACTTAAACACAGGAGGTGTCACAGGATCCACTGAATCAGTTCCAGTTCTGATGCCAGATATGTTCTTTTGCTGTCTGCTTCAATTGCTGGAGTCTTAATCGTCATACTGAAAATAATAAAACCCATTTGCCTACTATTCTACTACCACAATTCAGGCATGCTCCATTCTGTAAATGGGATAGAGATATACATGCTAGTAGAGAAATCTGCTATATCTGAGCTTGTTTTAAGCATAGTTATAGGCAACCAGCCCTAGCTGTGCAAATCTTGCACATAACAATGGAACAGATAATTGATTAGGTTCATAGATGCTTACTAGGTTAATGTCCACTAGGTCCTTTTTAAGCCTAGCCATGCATCATCCAAATCTCTAATGAATTCTGATACCCTTGATAAGTGTAAGGAGGAGCTTGGGATATGAAACATTTTCAACCAAGTGCCTGGGAGATAAACCATTTGCAAGTTGCCTATGTCTTTTATAGACAGATGCCAAGCAACGGATGAGCTTCCTATTCCCCATTCTACTGTCCAAATTAAACTTGAATTAGGTTAGGGGGAATTCTGGTTCACATGGATAGTGAGCCTCTTCCATAGAAGGGGCAGTCTATGGGATATATGTATTACAGGCAAGATCTAAGTCCTTAGAACAGGTAGTTTGTTTTGCTGATGTGCAGGAGGTCCATCAGGGTGGGGTCCAACAATGTCTTATATGCCAGGCATAGATCTCCTCTCAACAGCCTGTAGGAGACAGAATACAGGGATAGAGCTTTGAATTGGTCTGTATAGGACATTTTACTTATGCAGTGTATTCTTTTACTGAAGAATCTCTGTAAATGTTTCAGTTGAGGGATGTGCCTGGTTAGGTACATACCAAAGGTGGTATCATACTCAATGATAGATCTGATGACTGAGGATTACAGTGGATCAATGACCCCCTTGGACCTAGCTGCCATGCCGTTGTTTATAAGCTGCACAACATAGAATGATTTCCTCACAACTGTAGACATATGATGGTCAAAGCTAGATTACTCTCTATGTGTGCCCCAAGTCCCAGAGTACTGAGTTGACTCTTAGGGGTGTGTTGTTAATATGATATTTACCAGGGATGGATGACTTTCTGAAGGATATTATGTTTTTATTGGCATTTAGTTTTAGTCCATAGCTCTGAAACATGTTATTTGAGTCAACCCTTCCTGGAGAACATTAGTATCAGTGGGGGATTCTATGACTGTTCTTAATTTGCAATCATTTGCAAATTTGGTCAGTCTGAGGCCCTTGGCTTTGGCTTGACTTCAGAGAAGCAAATGCCAAAAAGAAATGGTCCCAGGACTGATCCTTGAGGTAGTCCGCTTGTGACAGTCCTCTTCATAGAGGTGGACTCCCCATTTCTAACTTCCTGGGTCCCCTCTGTGAGCCAGCCAGCTATCCACCAGGTGACATAAAGGATTATACCTAACTTCTTGAGTTTTTCAACAGTGCCTGAGTTGGGTATTTTGTCAAATGCTTTGGTCATGTCAAGGTAGGCAGCATGAACCATTCTGCCCTTATCCATTGCTTTCATGACCTTCTTTTAGTCCACAAGGTTAAGTATGCATTATTGATCCTTTCCATGGCTTTTTATATGAGACTAGTGAGACTTATGAGTTTGTAGATTGCTCACCTTGGTGCAAGGGGATGACTGTTGTCATTCATGAAGCCTGAAGCCTGTTTGGAAGCTACAGTTAATAAGCAATTCCAAAGGGCCTGATACATCATGTTTCATGCTGTTTAGATGGTATACTGGGATATGGTCTGGGTTCATCAATGCAAAGTTCTTGGGTCTTAGGGAGAGCATTGAGGACTTGCTCTCTAGTGATAGTAGGGGGAGTTATCCATCCATCCATTCACAACCCCTTTTCCCCCAATTTTGTGCATGGGGTAAAGGTGTCACTTCAACAGTGACAATCATCCAGAGCCAAGGTTCACACTGCTATATCTGATGGTATTCCCTCAGGGATGGTTGAGAGGGAGAGAGGGGTAAAGTTAGTTATACATTTGTCTTCCAGTAGGTTTACTATATCTTCTGGCATTTTTTTTTATTTCTCCAAGTCTTTTGGGTTTCTAATACCATCATGTGACTGGACCCCATTCCTAAGTCAAAGTACGATTAAAGTTCATAAAATTAGTATTGTTTCAATCTTTGATGTTAGCCAAAAGTACTCTTCACAGCACCCGCAGTGTGCCCAGTAATGACTCCTTCTGCAATTTGTATGGGGTTACATGTATTGGTAACATATCTAAATATGATTGTAGATTCTTTTTTATAAGACCTACTACTATTGGAATTGTCTGGGTATCTTTCTTCCTGATATTTTATGACTTTGTGTCTCTGTACACAAGACACTATAGTCACTGGGTGTGGCGATTTCAGTGATCAATGCTATTTTTGTCTTCTTTTCATGGACCACTATGTCCAGTTTTCTAGCATCTGTCTTTTGAACTGTTTGTAATGGGTGATCCCATGTGATATAGACTTCATCATTTTCTATGATGCTTTGTGGCTCATGCTTCCAGTGTTTTTCAACTACTTCATTACCATAATGTGTGCACAATCCCCAGTGCAACAGTCTTGCCACATTATTATGCCTTTCAGTATACAATCCTTCTGCCATTAGTATGTCACACACAGCAATGAGGTGTGCAACTGTTTCCAATTTGGTTTTACAAAACCTACATTTGTCTGTTTCTCCCACATGTTCAATGGACTTTGTAAGCCAACGTGTACGTAGCCCACTATCTTGGGCTGCCAGTATTAACCTTTCATCTCTTGGTTTGAATTCTCCTCTCCTTAACCATTCCTGCATTTGTTCCTTATCAACATGAGGTTGTTCCAGAAATTTTCCATACTTGCAATTATATTTATGCATTTTCCAAATTTCTTGCCTTCTCATCTGGTCCTTCACCTTATATTCTTGTTTTTGTTTTTTGGGACATTCAGTTGCTACCTGATTTTTATCTGCTTCTGGTCTGATTTCCATTCCTGCTTGATGCTGATATGCTTCTACTAGACTAAGCAGAAGAATCATTTTAGATTTATTCTCTTCATGTTTCAAAACGTTCACTACATTTGGGTCTTGTGAGGTCAGCAAATATGTGTGCAGTCCCATGACTGCAGTTCTATATATGTAATCAATTTCAAGGAGGCCCATCCCTCCTTTGGAATGGGGAATATATAATCTTGGTATGCACTGATTTTTATAAATCCTTTGGTGGGCATGAAGCGTCCTTCTTGTTTTCATGTCTATCTATCTAACACATTTTGGGACCAGTCAATCAATCCAAAACTGTAAATTAGGACAGGAAGAGGAAATTGGTTTATAGCTTAAATTTTCCTAGATGTCAACACTGTTTTCAGGATTAATTTAAGTCTTCTAAGTATTCCTTACTAAGTTTTGTTCGCATTTGCCCATGTTTTATTGTTGATCCTACCCCTCTTGCTCAAGTTCTTTTATATCACATTGTTGTCCTAAACTGATGTTTTCTTGGTGTTGCAGTTTTCCTGATTTAAAGGTTGCTTTTGCACATTTATCAAGACCAAATAACATTCTTATATCATCTGAAAGAGTTTTGACAACTTGCAATTGTGCTTTTAGTTCCTCATCTGATGAGCTATACAGTTTTAAATCAACAAACAGAAGATGAGAAGTCTTTACACTTTGTTGTTTTCTAGGAGCCAAATTATGGCCATAGTCTAAGCTAAGTAGACACTTTGATGGGGTAACGACAAAACAGAATAACAGCGGTGACAGAGTCATCCTGGAATATCCCCCTTTGAATTTTTATCCCTGGAAAAATAAATTTTCCTTTATCATGGCTTAATTGCAAAGTGGTCTGCAACTGTTTCATGGTCACTGTAATGTAGTTGATCAGTGTTAGGGTGTATCTTATACATTTTTAAGCACCCTTTTATCTACGAATGTGGGATACTATCAAGTGCTATTTTATAGTCAATCCATACCATACTTAGATTCTTCCCCTTTTTACAGTTTTCCACTATGACTTTATTTAACAACAAATGATCCTTTGTTCCATATGACTTTCTTTTATTGCCCTTTTATTCTACTGCCATAACTGAGTTTTCTTTGAAATGACTATAAACTCTGTTGGCATCAATTCCAGTATATAGTTTATACTTTGTTGGAAGGCAAGTTATTGTTCTATAGTTTTTAGGGCAGCTTGCAGGTTCACTCTTAAGTAGGAGCATTGTTTTTCCTGTTACCCAGGTTGGTGTCCATTCACGGTGCGCATATAAATAGTTCTTACTCATAAATCTTCATGCAAAGATGTTAATACTTTTAACCAGAAGTTAGGTACTGCATCTGGGCCTGGTGTTTTCCAATTAGAGGCTTTTTTTAACTTTGTTTCAAACTCTCTGGCTGTTACTTCATCCCATTTTATATCCTGTACCTTTACACTTCTTATTCTTTCCTTTACTTCTTCTATCCATTTAGGATCTTTATGTTTCACAGGATCTTCATGAATACTTCTCCAAAATGTATCTATTTCTACTTTTTTTTTGGTGTTTCAGTTCCTTTTACCTTGTTTTCCAATTCTTTGTAAAACTTGGGTCCTCAATACATTGCTTATTTTGTACTTTTCCTTCATATTTATCTGCATATCTTCTAAGTTTTTCTGCCTGTGCTGAGATTTTTAGTTTATTTGTGATAGTGCATGATAGAGCTGGTATGTTCTAAACTACGCGTTGCTTTTATTACATCTATCTTTCTTAGTAATTTTGTTGATCTGTTCCCACTTCTATATTCTTCTAACAGTGACGAGTCTTATCTTAACTGCTTTATAGTTTTCTCTGTTCGATACTTCCATGATGGTATTCAATTTCTCCCCTTCCTTTTTTTGTAGTCAAACTTTATCAGTTATTAATTTAGCTGCATAGTGATATATCCTGTTTACTTCTGTTATATCGCATGGATCTCTATGGACAGTTCTAATTACTGTATTATTTGTTTTATCAAACTTCTGACTTTTGGGGTTTTATAGACCTTCTGCAGTCTATCTGTTTCTATTAAATCAAGCAACTCTTTTCTTAGCTCATATTCTTCGAAACTGAGGGCACATGTTTTGTTTTCCATTTTCTGCGGGCATTCTATAGAAAGTTCTATTGCAACTTCCCATGGCACATTCTCTTCATTTTCATCCTGCGCCATCCATTGCTTTGTCATATGGGAAATCACTGGCCTATCACTCCTCAACATTGACTGTGTCAGAGTTTCCAGTTTCCTGTTCCTTCCCTTGCTGTCCAGCTTCAAGTGAATGTTTATACTGGTTTCCTGTGGAAGGCTCCAAAATATCTTCATATGGCACCTGACCAATTGCTTCCAGTTCCACTGGTTTCCCCTTAGTTTGGATATCCATTGCTGTATCCTGTCGTAGTGCTTTCTGAATTAGATTTTCTACACTGAATCCTTTACTTTGCAAGTACTCCTTAACCTCATTTTCTAGTTCTTTAACTTCTCCTTTACTAATCACCTTTTCTGCTTTTCCTCTTTGTCTTCTTATTTTTTTGTATTGTAAAGTTTTCCATGTCCATATTCCTTTGCCTGTATTTCTCTTCAAATATCTTTGGTGGTGCTCTTTTTGTATTGATTAGTTTTGCTTTCCCCTTTGCATAAATATTACACCATATTAAATCTGTTTTTCTTTCCCATGTCCATATTTCTTCTTCAGATGACTCCTGCTCCTCCTGCTTCTCCTTACTTTGGAGACTCGCTCCATCATATTGTGACGCAACCTGTGTTAGGCCTTCTACACCAAATCCTTCACTTCACAGGCACTCTATAACTTCTATTATTTAACTTATACTTTACTAATCTTCTTTTCTACATTCCCTTTTTGTGATATTATTTTTTATTGTGAAATTTTCCATATTTGAAAGTCTTTGCCTGTATTTCTCTTCGAATATTTTTGGGGCTGCCTTCTTTATATTGATTAATTTGGCTTTTTCATTTGCATAAATATTGCACCATATCAAATCTCTCTTTCCCATGTCCATATTTCTTTTTTGTACTTTTTAAAAATCTCTTGTTTTTGTTATTTATATTTTTGCACTTCTTCAGATGCTTCTTTTTTCAAATAGATCAAAGTTTCTTGATCTATATACTGTTTTTCACAAATCTGTTTTATTAATGAATACAATTTTTTATTTGAAGCTTCTGAACGTTTTTGTTGTGGAAGAATTTTTCTTTCCTCTAATTTCTCTCCTAATCATTTTGTATATCTTGTGTCTGGAAATTCTGGGCTTTTTGCATAATAGTAACAATACATAATGTCTTTCTTATCTTCAATACTCCGCTTTATCATCTTTATGGCTCGGCCTATCAGTTTTGGCTATTTTTGTGGACTACTACTTCCTTCTACAACAGGGGGGGGGCATCCCCCCTGAGCCTGGCCTGGCCCCATTGTAGGAATGTTTTCGTATTTTCAGGATTCTACACTGCTATTTTTTTCCAGTCCTGGCACCAGTGTGCCTACAAGGATTGGGCACTTTTTTTATCCTGGGTTTTGTGCACCCAGCTAGCTTTTTCTACCTCGTGAAAGTACTCATGAAGATTTGAGGATGAATTCATTTTCAGCAATACAACTTTCCCTCGCTTGCTGACTTATCATCTCTTCATTCGGACCCCAATCATCTCTCCATTCGGACCCTTTTAAGGATTTTTTAAGGCACAGTATAGGTGGCTCCATTAACAATGAGCTCTGTACACAACTGTGTATTGCCTTTGAGGTTGCAAATAGCTAAAGAATGCCTTGTGGTTGTTCTTGTCCCAGGAGGCCAATTTTACCATAAATTTGCCTTTGGTAGACTTTATTTGTCCTTTGAGTTGTATGTTTAGTTTGAGAGTGCTTTTATCCTTCTGGGTGCTACACCTCTTATTTTTGCCATGATTTCTTCCTTCTGTTATGCAGCCTATTGATGTTGTGATTCCACCAGGGTGGCTTGTTTTTTTAGTTAGTTCTGTACTTATTCCCAATGGGTACAGCTGCTTCTATGCAGCTAATAACATGCCTGTATAAGGTTTCTGTGAACAGTTCCTCTTAGACAGCAATGTTCTCAGGGTTTATGGGGCCTTGAAATTTTACCAAGTTATCACTTAACAGTAGGAAGTTAGTCTTACAATAATTCCTGAACATTCCGTAGTCAGTTGGGGTTCTGGGTTTATTATTACTTCAAAATAGACCATTTTTGTGGTCTGACCTTACCAGAGAGGACATTACATTAAGGGGAGTGCAGTGCATTGCTCTCACATATTAGTGAGGACTAGATTCAATATGTTTGTGCCCCTGGTTGGTGTACTGACTATCTGGTCCAGGGAGTTTGTGATTACAAAATTCATGAATCTATGTGCCTGCACGTTTGGTGTCATATATGACTCCCAGTATGAATACAGTATTGAGTTGGATGGTGAGTGCTTCCAGTAAACTTAAATATGTGTTTTGGGTTTCTGGGTTATATTGGGGGACCTATAGCTTGCAGTGAATTGGTATGGGATTTTGCCTATGGTAATTCAAACATGGAGAAGCTTAATAAATTCTCCTGTTTGACCAGCCTTGAGGTATATTTGTTTTGATATAAATTGAGACACCATCAACTTTAGAGTCTGTCTAAGTAGTAGCTGGTCAAACTATGTGGAAGGCATTATAGACTTGCACTGCTGGTGTGCTCTCTGTGGCTTTAAACCGTGTCTCAGTGACTGCACAGATGTCAACATATTCTTGGGTGAGGAGAGCTTGTAGGAGTGGAGTTTCTTGTTTAGACTCCTAGCATCAAGCAATAAGATCTTCAGATTTTCTTGGTTTTGATTTGCTGTGTTGGAATTATTTTCAGTTTGGCATTGCCTAAAAAAGGCACTATGGGGGAGGACAATATTTTAGCTAATATTCTAAAGCCTAGAGGAGAGAGGTGCAGACCATCCCTGACGAAGCAGTGCTGTCTGTTGACCTTCTCTTTACATGCTGACAAATATTGTACCCCCCTTAGAATGACACCAGAAACTGCCGGTTATTAAAGTCATCCTACTGCCTACAGCAGCTCTATTACAACAGTTATCTTGAAGTCCTTGCAGACATTTCCTTATATGGAAGGTTTCATTCTAGGTTAAATTAATGACCTGTAAAGTTTGCTATATACTGTGCTTATGACAAGCACCTTATGAAATTCTTTTGTACGTGTGGTTGTTATTGGGGATTTATTAAATGCAAATTTCACTGTAAATGGTGCACAGAACTGGTTCCTTATGAAGTTCTTTGTACTTTTGGCTGTTTAGAGGGAGTTCAGCAAAGGTTCTGAAGCTACAGAACATGGGTGTCAGCGATGCAACATGTGTCATGCTGACGTTTGCTCCAGATATTCCTTCCCACATCTTACTCTCTGTATACTTTGGACTTTTCCTCTCATCTAACCTCAATATCATCATTCCCTGGTTGTCCTAGATATGCCCACTTACATGTGGAAAGCAGACACTCTCTGCCTAAAGTAAGCAGCCACTTATCAACAAATGTTATGTTCTTTAGTCCTCTAAGGACCTTGGAACATTTACTGTTTGAGTGTTAACCAGTTAAAGAACAGGTAGCATTACTAGATATAAACTGTAAACCACAATAAAGATGCCAACTAAGAAAAGGAACACCAGCTAGCAAAACAAACGTTCTTTATTCTCTAATGTCTTGACTATAAAAAAAGTCTTCAAGGAGTATTACTAGGTATAGCCTATTCATCATCTAATTTGTGGGCTGTAAACTGTTGTTCAGAACACTTCACAACTAACCGTGACTTTCTGTCGAGACTGTGACCGTGGATAGAGCATTAGCTAATTCTGACATCACATAGAACGTGGGAACAGTTTCATACATTACTTTTGTGTATTCCTGCACTCAGGATGCCTTCCCAGTAATGTACCAAGCATTTTAAATGACTGCTTTAAATGTATTTATTTATTTATTTTATGACATGTGTTGACTGGGTTAGTTCGTCCTAGCTGAAGCCTTTTTTCAGTGGAGACCCGGGGAGAAAAGCTCCAGTAGTGTAAATTTAAAAAGTTATAGATATTACATAATGTGACATAGGCAATGTGATTTGATTAATTACAGATAGGTTCATAGGTGTGTACTAGGCATGTACTAGGCAAATGACCTTGGATCCTTTATAAGCCTAGCCCACAGAACTGCCATGACATCATGCCGCTGTTAGTTCCTGGTGCCTCTATCAAGTAGAGCCACTGGAGTGATCTCTGGGGTGAACTTTCTATTTCCCATCCACTCATCATGATTTCTCTTGAAAAGGGCCAGTGAGGTGCTCTGCTTGACATGTATGGGAAGTCTCTTCCAGAGCATGGGCAGTCCCTGGGTTATGAACCTGTCCCTCCAGCATGTTCTGTTGATTGTGGTAATGAGGTTGAGGTCCCTGGAGCATGTGGTGCAGAGGGATTGGGATTTCATTAGGTATAACATTTCTAACAGGGCTGGGTCAAACATGGCTTTGTAAGTCAAGCAGAGATCGCCTCTTTATAGATGATATGAGACAGAGAAAAGCTGGAGTTTTTTAAGTCTGTCCATGTAGGGCATGTGTTTAAGGCCTAGGATCCTCTTCGTGAGGTACTTTTGTGGCCTTTCCAGCTGTTGCAGGTGTTTAGTGAGGTACATGCCAAATGGGGCATTATACTGGATGATTGGTCTAATAAGGGAGGAGTAGAGAGAGATGATGACCTCTTTCTTCCTGGATGCAAAACTCTTGGTAATGAGATGTGCCACATAGAAGGACTTTCTGACCACACTGGCAATGTGGTGGTCGAAGGAGAGGTTGCTGTCAACCTGTGTCCCCAAATCTCTTTAACGCCTTCAGCATTCAGTGGGCTACCATCAATGTGGTAATTAGTGGGAACTGAATTTTTCCCAAAGGGAATGATGACGCATTTTTTGGCATTAAGTTTAAAGCCATGGTTTCGACACCAGTCGTTGGTCTTAGTGAGGCTTTTCTATAGGATGTCTGCATCACTTGGAGTTAATAATGGCTTCCAGCTTGCAATCATTAGTGAACTTGGTCAGCCAGAGTCTCTCCGTGTTGGCCTGGACTTCTGAGAAGTAGATGCCAAACAGGAGAGGACCCAGGACTGATCCCTGTGGAACTCCACTCGTGACTAGTCGACAGTCTGACTTTGAGTCTGCTACTTTCACACTATGGGTTCTATCTATCAGCCAGTTTGCAACCCACCTAGTGATGTAGGTGTTGATGCCTAGTTTGGTGAGTCTATCAATAATTCCTGAGTGGGGAATGGTATCAAAGGCCTTGGCCAGATTGAGGTAGGCCGTACTGCCTTCCCCTCATCCACAGCTCTGGTGACTGACTCAAAGAAGTCAACCAGGTTGAGCAGTCATGATCTACCCTTCACAAAACCAAACTGCATGGGATCTAGAGTTTGGAGATTCCCTAGATCCTTGTTAATTAGGTCCATGATAATGCGCTCCATAGCCTTACATATCAGACTCGTCAGACTAATGGGGCTATAATTCCCAGGGTATGTAGTCACTCCCCCTTTATGGAGAGGGATGATTGTAGCAGTGCGCCATTTTGTAGGGACAAAGCTGAGGTGAGGCTGTGATTGAACAGGGCACACAGGTGTGGTGCTAGTTCACTTTGTAGCTCATGTAGAACACAGCCAGGGATATTGTCTGGTCTCATGGAAGCTGTGTTCTTGGCCTTGGACAATGCAGCTTCAACCTGTGCTACAGTAATGCTGGGTGCCTGGCATTCTTCTGGTATTGTGATTGGTCCTTTAGGAGGGGAGAGAGGGGTAAAGCTGGCACTGAAACTGTTCGCCAGTATGCTGGCAATATCTGTTGGCTCAGTATAGGAGGTACCATTGTACATTAACTCAGAGCATATCTGGGTATTTCCATGAAGATTCTTGATATAACTGTCGAAGGTTTTGTGGTTGTTTTTAGTGTCTGCCACAATTCTGCCTTCATAGCTAGCTTTAGAGGTTTTGATGAGAGATCTCAACTTTTTGTTGAGGCTAGTAAGGGAGTTTTTCCAGTCTTGGGACTTCAATTTTTCTGCAACAGTTTCTTCCTTCTGTTGTAGAGTTTGTTAATGGCAGGGGACCACCAGATTGGCTTTCTTTTTTGGAGGAGAGTGTCTTGGTTCTGTTGTGTATGGCTAGTTCCGTGCATTTATGTACGTGTTCGTACAGTGCATTGGTGTATGAATCGGCGGTCATGCACCTATTTTCCATTTGCATAGGTGCCGTGAAGTTACCTACCTCTGTTGTTAGGAGCCCAAAGTCAGCTTTGGAGAAGTTTTTCATGGTGGTTACCTTTACTGGTGGTGTAGGTGAGATATGGATTTCCATGGTAACGTATAAAGATAAGACAGTACATACAGGATAAAATTTGACATTGTTTTGAGGTAGAAGTTTATATTATAGTATATTTATGAATTTACTTAAATTATTTATAGTATTAAACTAAATGCTTAGACACAGCCTTGTGAATGGACAGTAAGATCTCTCAGTGTTTAGTCAGTACAGTCTAACAGTATAATGCACAGTGAAAGGCTTGGATTTTTAAGAAGACAAGATGCATGACATCACACCTCCAGTATAATATACAGAACAGCATTTTGTAGTAATGTTAGACCTACTTGATGAATTAGCAGTTATGCTTTTTGTTTTCATTGAAAATATTTAAAAATGCCTGTATTTTGTACACTCCTAACTTATTTTGTTCAAATAAGTAATCACTCCAGTTCACAGTTACAATCTACTATCCAAAGCTAATCTCTATATTTACAAAGATAGTAATATTTCAGAACAGCATACATACATGCCAAGTGGTAAGATTCCTAACACTCTAGTCACTGTCTGTGAGGAGTGTGACAAAAAGGAGGTGCTGCCAGCACAGCTAGCTAGAATATTGTAAATAATTATATGCCATTTGTGAATATCAAACTAATTTACACAAGATGCTGGTGTTACAAATGTATTAGAACTGTATGTCATGTGTATATGAAACTGCTCTGTACAGATGTTTGTGTTAAAAAGGTATTTGTAAAGTGCTTGTGCTTAAAATGTATCCACAGTGTCCCCCACTGGAAGAGAACAGAAATGTGCATGCACTATTGTAACTGTTTGAATGTATATATTTTAACAGTGGAAACTGGAATACAGGAGGTTAACCTCAGTCCAGCAAACGTTAGAAAAATATCTGAAATTAAATCATGTTATACACTAGACCATAAAGAGGCTATCTTTGTGTCTTTAGTTGCATTGAAAACTTAAAGTCTGTACTAGGAAGCTTTCTGTATTGTCTTTTGGGTGAACTAATTGCTACTTTGGACGCACGAAGGAATGCAATTGTTTTATGACTTCTAGCACCTGGCAAAGATCTGAGAAAAAGCCCTTGTCTGGGTAATTTTACAGGTAGTTGCTAATACTGCCAGCTTCCAGCAGTGGGAGTTTTGCCTGGGAACCAGTCCAGAAGTCAGATGACAAGAAGTGATGTCATTCTGCAAGCTATACCAGAAGTAATATTTTAGATACTATTTTGAGAAGTCTTTGAGTGAGACAGAGCATTCTGTATTATGCCTCAGACCTGACAACAAGAACCATTCACCACATCATCTGCCTTGCTCTAATGAAGTAAGTTTCTAGGGAACAGTATAGAGCCAGGAATAGTGAAACTTAGTTTAGATATTTATCTTTATTTGTGTGAGCCTGTACTGTAATGTTATTTTAAATGTTTCCTGTGGTTTTGAACTCTGTTACTGTGAATATATATATATGTGCCAGCCTTTCCCATGTGTGTGTGTGTGTGTGTGTGTGTGTGTGTGTGTGTGTGTGTAAATCAAACCTCAGAGTGTGTGTGTTAACTACTTGGGCAGGGACACGAAGCACTGGTTGGACAGAGAGGGTGCTGGAGGTCTTGGCTTGGTCACTCAGCTGAGATCTCAACTATATAGCTGTGCAGGTGCGGAGTCTTACTCGAGATGAGGAGGAAGAGAGAGAAACCAGCCCTGGACTGACTGTGGTCTCTGTGTGCTCTTAAGGGAAATTGCACTTGATGCAGAGAGCTGCATCTGGAAATAATGTGTGTGTACCTGTTATCCTCCCAGTGAACGTTCCCCACTGTTGCCAGTGGTGAGGATTGAGGGTCCTTGACTACTGGTTGGCAGTGGTGGGTCATCACACAGAGTTTGTGAGCTTCTCTCATTTACTCTAGTTTCCTACCAGTTTCTAAAAATTGCTGGTTGACTGCATGGATTGTAAATGCTGTTGTGTATAAAAAAGATCTATGGACCAGTCAAATTTAATAAATGTCCAGTGCTTTTACTAGGGCCAACAAAAGTTATATATTAAGGCACCTGTAACTGAAAACTGCAACTGAAATATTTACATGCTTATAATAAAAGATTCTTAAGGCTAGCTTGTATCCCTTGTAAAAAAAAAATTCTAAACTATAGCATAAGGTTCACCATTTGGGCAGACAAGTATCTGTAACTGTGTCTGTAATGACACTTAATTCAGGATGTTTGTGCATACCTCTCAACCTCTCAAAGCAAGAAACCTGGACAAAGTCATAAATGTAAGTGGGACAAAGGCCCAAAAATAGGGACAATTTTGAAATATTGCTCTTACAAACATAGAAAGTTGATAGAATAACAGATTTTGGATTAGAATGGATTTTCTGAAGGGTAGGAAGTCTGAAACTCAAATGTCTGCCATTATTTCTAAACTTTAATGATTTTCTCACTTATTTGCCAGAAAACCACAATTTTATGAAAATCGAACCAAAAATATGAGGCAGAAATCTGGACATTCTGCAAAAATCCATACAGCTGAGAGGTATGTAACAGTTTGTGTAGTGTTTTATAACACTGTAGTGACCTACCTAACTCCCTACATCTTACCATAACAAAATGTCTTTTAAAGATGGAATTCAGTGTTACATCATCTGTACATAGGTTCATAGGTAGGTACTAGGCTATTGGCCCTAGGGTCTATATAAGCCTAGCCAAAAAGGTACCCTGGCTTTTGCCACCCAAGAAAATTATTTTCCTGTACTCCTGTGTAGCAGAGCCACAGAGGTGATCCCCAGGGTGAATTTCCTATTTCCCATCCAATCATCAAGATTTTTCTTGGAGAGTGCTAATGAGGAGCTTTGTTTGATATAGATAGGAAGTTTGTTCCACAGTATGGGAAGTCTCTGGGACAGGAATCTATCCCTCCAGCATGTTCTGTTTATTGTAGTGACAAGGTTTAGGTCCCTAGAGCTTGTAGCTCGGAGGGATTGGGATTTCTTTAAGTGGAGCATGTCCAGCAGCACTGGATTTGACATAGCTTTGTATGTTAGGCAGAGATCGCCATATGCGACGGAGTAAAGCTGGAGTTTTTTGAGACGGTTTGCATAGGGCATCTGTTTGAGGCCGGTAATCCTCTTTGTGAGGTATTTCTGTGGCCTTTCCAGTTGTTGTAGAGGTCTTGTGAGGTACATACCAAAAGGGGTGTTGTACTCTATAATGGGTCAAATGAGTGACGAGTAGAGGGGAACAATGACCTCTTTTTTTCCTGGATGAGAAACCTTGTGATGAGGTGTGCCACGTTAGAAGGATTTCCTGACTACTATTGCGATGTGATGTGATAATCAAAGGAGAGACTACTGTCCACCTGTGTCCCAAGGTTTCTTATCACACTTTCTGTGTTAAGTAGACTACCACCTATGTGGTAGCTCATGGGTACAGAGTTTTTACCAAATGGGATGACAATGCACTTTTTGTCATTGAGCTTGAGGCCATAGCTTTGACACCAGGCATCTGTCTCCATGAGGCCCTTTTGTAGGATGTCCACATCATTAGAAGTTTTGATTATGGCTCCTAGTTTGCAGTCATCTGCGAACTTCATTAGCCAAAGACCTTCTGTGTTAGCCTGTACTTCAGAAAAGTAGATACCAAACAGGAGAAGACCCAGGACTGAGCCTTGTGGTACTCCACTTGTCACTGGTCTGAAGTCGGATTTGGAGTCTGCTACTTTCACAGTGTGGGTTCTGTCAGTGAGCCATTTGGCAACCCATCTTGTGACATAGGGATTTATACCTAGTTTATTGAGTTTATCTATAATTCCATAGTGGGGGATGGTGTCAAAAGCCTTGGCGAGATCTAGACAGGCTGTGTGAACCACCTTACCCTCGTCTATGGCTTTGGTGACTGCTTCAAAGAAGTCTATCAGGTTTAGGAGACATGATCTGCCTTCTACAAATCCGAACGGGGTGGGGTCCAGAGTTTGGAGATTACCAATGTCTTTGTGTATAAGATCCATGATGATTCATTCCATGGCCTTGCAGACCAGGCTCATTAGACTTATGGGGCGGTAGTTCCCAGGGTCTGTGGTGGCTCCCTCTTTGTGGAGTGGGATAACCGTTGCTGTGCGTCATTCAGAGGGCACAAAGCCTGAGGTGAGGCTATGATTGAACATGGTCCTTAGGTGGGGTGCCAGTTCATTCTGCATTTCATGTAGAACGCAGCCTGGGATGTTGTCAGGTCCCATGGATGCTGTGTTCTTCGCTTTGGAAAGTGTGTTTTTTCCCTGTGCAGCCATGATTACAGGAACTTTGCATTCTTCCGGTATAGAGATGGGCCCTTTAGGGGGTGAGAAGGGGGTAAAGTTGGCACTCAACCTATCTGCCAGGATGTTGGCAATATTAGTTGGTTCTGTATATTTAGTGCCATTGTTCTGTAACTCAGAGCAGATCTGAGTGTTACCATTGAGATTCTTGACATAGCTATAGAATGCTTTGTGGTTGTCTTTTGAATCAATGGTGATTTTCTTTTCATAACTAGCTTTGGAGGATTTTATGAGGGATCTCAGCTTCTTACTGAGGCTGACCAGGGAGTTCCGCCAATCATGGGATTTTACTCTTTTTTGCAACAGTTTCTTTCTTCTGTTGTAGAGGTTTGTTTATGGCAGGGGACCACCAGATTGGCTTCCTTTTTTTGGAGGATAGCATCTTGGTTCTGTTAGAGATAGCATGATTCATGCAATTATGTAAGTGCTTATAAAGTGCATTTGTGTAGGATTCAGCAGTCGTACCTCTATTGTCCGTCTGCATGGGTGTCATGAAGTTTGCCACTTCTGTCTTAAGAAGTGTGAAGTTGGCTTTGGAGAAATTTTTTACGGTGGTTTCCCAAATGGGGGGTGGGGTGTGATGTGGATGTCTAGGGTGATTAGCTTGTGGTCAGATCTGACCAACGAGGAATTGACCTCTGGTGTGGAACACAGGTGGCCCATGTTGGTGGTTTAGGATATTGCTGCCCCTGGTGGGGCTGTGGATAAGTTGATCCAAGGCATTGTGATGAGTGTGGTGTGGTGCAAGTGTTTACCTTCTCCTCTTGACCATCTAGTCCAGTCATGGGTGAAGAGAGCTTTGCTTCCAGTTTGGCTATATAAGTGCATCTCTCACAGGTTGTAGTGTTGGGTGGTAGGAGGAGAGGGCTGTCTGTGTACATGAGGCAATTGCTGCATTGCCCCAAGATGCCCAGATTCATCAGGTAGACAGGAGAAAACACCAGAAGCTGACCCTTAGACATTCCTGGATAGGTGCTTATTTATCAAGTACTAAAAAATGTTTTCCTCTAGATAAGGATATCACTGCTCATTTCAAGGAAGTGGAAAAGTAACTTGTTCCATTCTAAGCACTAGCCTTAAAACCGTTTCGGACCTATAGTCTGTAATATTTTATAAATATTTCTAAAGCTCAGTCTACAATTACTGCTGTTTGTTTCAGCGATGTACAAGCCATGTTACTAATTTTGTTTCTGACTTCACCTAAATATTTGTAATTTTAAAGGTATGCCTTCAAAAAGATGTGATTTCAGTCTTTCAGAAGATTTTTTTTTACTTGCTGCATTATACATTTTCTGAATGCTATTTGGAGTCAAATCAATCCTTGTCTCGCAGAAAAAGAGAACCTTTAGTTGCCATGGAGACCACCAACCTTCAATATGCCAATAAATACAACAACCTTATTTATAAGAAGTATATTGCAAGTGTCTTTTCTAAATATGTTTGCTGTTATCTTTACATTTTACTGCTGTCCGTCCGGACATTTTTGTAGTGGTAGTTCTCCTAAAGAAATTTTAAGTAATAAACTCAAAATCTCAAAATAATATGTAAACTGATGACATTGCCACAGCAGAACAATGGAACCGTTTCTGAAAGCATTCCATGACTCAGACTGCTGTCAGTATACAGAGCTGCCTTTGCAGAAGTTTATTCAGCTGAATCTGCATTGCTCCAGCATTCACAGCAGGGTCACACAGATTCTTTAGCAACAACAGCCCTTACAGGATTAGAAAAGATAACATGCAAGCAGTTAGCCGTTACTATGGGGCATGAGGAACGGACATAACAGATGTTTTCAATCACCATGGTACTACATTACAATAGCTGTGCTTTTTAACCGACATGGCCTTCACATTCCAGCAGTGTTCTCAAGATAACCCTACTGTCAAATTCCATCCTATCCATGTAGAAATGTCACAGTTAGTGTTGTAAGGCAAAGTGGGTAAATATCCAGGCTAGAACTCTAAATAAGAGAACGAAATGTAAAGAAATATACAAGCATCTACTCTGGCTGAAAAACACTGCACATGTCACACTTTCATCTTAGGAATGTATAACAGTTTATTTATTGACTCAAGTGTAACAGAGCCTAGGCCCTTCCCCCATGGCTTACATCAGAATTACTCACCGGTGACTGCGTTTCATTGTTAGGGGGATCAAAATGTACAGCCTAGCAAAGCATAATCAGCTGCTATAGAATCCCTGGGAAAATAATTGCTTTCACACCATCTTAAAAAAAAAAAATGAAGACAAACAAAACAGATCTTCAGAAACGTTTTCCTTGTATACTTTGTTTTGCTCATTGGCAAATACTCTGGCCTGACTGCTAGGAACAAGCAATACAAACAAAAACAAAAAAATGCTGTGTAATTTGATTAAGGAGAAAAAAAATATTGGAATAACTTGGACAAAGTTGGCATATGTACACACACACACATAATTACACACAGGCATATGCATACACAAACACTCATATACATACACAGACACAGACATACAAAGATTCAATGCACACCAGTATTTAGTGGCCATATATTACATTGTGTTTACTGTGTACATTTTTCTCTTAAATCTGTGTAATTTTATACATATAAGAAGAATACACTTCTTCTGGTAACGAAATGACCACCACTTACCCCATACTCAGGACAATCAATATACATAATAAAGAGAAATAGCCCACAGTTGTTGTTGTTGTTTGTCTTTCGTCTTTTTCCCGGTAAGGGGTCGCAACAGCGGAACTCTGGCAGTAGATTTTTACAAAACGCTGAGGTGCCAGTTCGACGCCCAACCTTCAACGAAGGCACGCCCATTTACGCAGGCATGTCTTTCGAA
>NC_056731.1:1533483773-1533701273 GCF_019279795.1 Protopterus annectens
ATCCAAGCTTGCTTTATATTTATGCAATGGGGGGTGTGTAAGGGTTTCCTGTTGCAAATCTAGCGATGTTATTGTAGGAAGTTTCCAGTTTGCTGAGGTTATTTTTAGATAGGTTAGTAAAAATGGGTGAGGCATAGAGGAGTGTAGAGATTAGATGAGTGTGAGCTATGGTTGTTCTAGCTGTGGGGGAAAGGTAAGGTTTAATCCTATAGAGGTAGCCAAGTTTTTTGTTGACAGTTTTTATAGTATTGTTGATATGGATGTCAAAGTTCAGATTGTTATCAATGGTGATACCTAGTAGTTTGGTGGTTGGGTCTGGTGATATAATGGTACCGTTGGTGGATGTAACTGAGAAATCAAATGGAGAGGACTTGTGAGTAGGATTAAAGAGGAGGAGTTAAGTTTTTTGGGGTTCAGAAGAAGGCAACATTGTGTGAACCATTGTTAAACTGTATTAAATGCCTTCTGGGTAAGAGAGAGAAGTTCAGATGTGGATTTGGCTGAGCATATAAGTGTGGAGTCATCAGCATATTGTATGCATGTGGCTTGGGGGATGGCTAGATGAAGGTCATTAATAAATATTGAGAAGAGGAGAGGTCCTAGTATGGACCCTTGAGGGACACCTAGGGTAACTGGTTGGAGGGTAGAAAGAGTCTTATGCCAAATTACTGCCTGTTGTCTTTTATATAGGTAGGACTGGAACCATTTTATGGAAGGTGCATCTAATGATAGGGATTCAAGTATGTTGATGAGAATATGATGATTAACCATGTCAAATGCTTTGGACAGGTCAATAAATAGTGCTGAGGAAAGGTTATTAAGGTTGCAGTTTTTGTTTATGCAATTTGTAAAGGAAAGGAGGGCAGTGGTAGTGCTGTGTGAGGGTCTGAAACCATGTTGCCAGCTGGAAAGTAAATTATTTTGGGTTAAGTGGTCAAGTAATTGCCTGTGGATGCATTTCTCCCATGATCTTTGTCAAAGGTGAAAGAAGGGCAATGGGGTGGTAGTTGGAGAGCTCAATGGAGTGCACACCTTTATGGAGGAGGATAATATGAGAGACTTTCCATAAGCTAGGTATGTGACCTTCGGTAATAGTCCTTTTGATCAGAAGCGAAATGGGATATGCTATAGCTTTGGCTGATAGCTGTAGAAAATCAGCAGGTAGTTGATCTGCTGAGGGAGAGCATGGTTTTAGTTTTTGTATGAGGGTTAGAACATATGTAGTTGGGACAGGCTGCAAATGAAAAGGAGGGGGTGAGGTAGAGTTATAGGAAGGTAAAGTGAAGCTATTAGGTGATAGCTGATTAGCTAGTGTTTGGATAGTATTAGAAAATAAGGTATTGAATGTATTGGCTGTATTCATGGGATTATTATGGTCAATATTTTGAGGGTTAGGTGTGGTGGATTGACCTGGGTGGAGTAATTGGTTAATGCTAGTCCAGAATTTTTGTGGGTAGTTTTGGTTAGTTTGTTGAAATTGTAGGTAGTAATTTCTTTTATCAGAGAGTATAGCTTTCTTAGTGTCATTTCTTAACTGTCTAAAGGTTTGTTGGTCAACAGTGTTTTTAGTCATTCTCCATTTGGCCCGATGTTTATTTCTAAGGTGCATTTTGTGTTTGGTTACTTTTGAAAGCCATGGGGCAGGCTTGGTTTTAATTCTAATTAATCTGGTTGGAGCATGTTGGTTAAGAATGGCAAGGAAGTTAGAGTTAAAGTAATTGATGGCTTCTTCTAAAGGGAGGTGTTTTAAGGGAGACCAATTGCAAGCTCTTAGTTCTTTTTCGAATAGCTCAGGGTTAAAGTTCTTTTTGGACCTGATATTTCTGACAGATGTTGGACTGGGAGTATGGGTTTTATGCCTGATAATATAGGTAAATGAGTGGTCACTTATATCATCAGGGAGGGTTCCCGAATCATAATTGTGATGGTGATGGTTTATGAGAATCCAGTCTAATATGCTTGGTTTCTGGTTAGCTTTATTGATCCTGGTGGGGGATGTAATGGTTTGAGAAAAGCCATATAGGTTAATGTGGGTTGTAGGGAGGTTGCTACAATAGCAGTTCCAATCAATGTTTATATCTCCTAGGATTATGGTTTCTTGGGGCAGGTGTTGGGATAGCCAGCAAAGAATATTTTCCATGGTGGCAATGTTATTACTAGGAGGAAGATACATACAGATGATATAGATGGATTTGGCATTGTTAATATGAAGTTTGGAGATGAGAATTTCTGCATTGGAATCAAGAGGTATTTTACAGTTGTAGGTGGTTAACTGTAAGTCTGATTTAAATAGAATAGCTACCCCTCCTCCTTTCTTGGCTACTCAGTTGAGTCTTAGTATGTTATATCCAGGTGGAAGGATTTCATTGTTTTTGGTAGCAGGTTTTAACCATGTTTCTGTTAAGCAGAGGATATCAAAGGAATATACTAGAGCTTGGAGTTGAGATACTTTGTTGTTTATGCTACGTATATTAAGATGGGATACTTGGAAGGAGTTAGATGTTTTACTAAGGGAATCAATGGGGTAGTGCTTTTGGCTGTGGAGAGTACTAGAAGTTTTTGTTGGGCCTGGGTTAGGGTGGATATCACCATCTTTTAATGAGAGGAGTAATCCTATATAGCTTGGGTTAGGGAATTTGTTGTATAGAAGTAGATTTTTCCTGAGATTGTGTGTTTATATTTAATATGTAGTATTCTATGATACTTTGCAAGTAGGTAGTTGGGTAAATATGTTATATTAGCATGGTTAAAAAGGAGTGGTAGGGATAGAGCATTTGGTTTCCTTATTAGGATAGTGATGGTCTGGATGTAGTGGGTATTGATAGGAGGTGAGTAAGTAGGCAAAGGTTAGAGGAACAAGTAGTAATAGTGTGAATAAAAGTAGGACATATAATGGGGTGGGTGGTTCATACATTGTGCAAATTTACTATTGGATATATGTACTTAGAATTTGGAAGTACAAAGGTTGAGGATGGAGAAGTGTGAAGGTTGTGGTAAGAATGAACGGAGTGTTAAGAGAAGGTAGATATGAGAGAAGATGAAAAGTGGCAAAGTTTTCAGAGAGTAATGGGAAGAGAAAGAGGTGTGGCTAGTAATTTCTAGAAGTAATTGGAAGAGGAAGAGGTGTGGTTAAGTAAGTATAAGAGTAGGACCCCTGGGGTGGGTGGGAATTGGGGGTAAGGAGGAGAGCGGAGTGAGCCCACAGGGCGAACAGAGCAGGTTGAGACAGATACAGATGCAGTTATAAAAACAATCAGCAGGACTGACTCCAGAAGGTAAGTTTGAAAAGACAGATGTGGGAAAAGGATGGTGAGAATTCAGCCTAGAAGAGGTGGATGTGGACAGTAGAAGTAGAGGGTAAAGTGTGAGGACTGAATAGCAGTTAAGGAACAGCAGGAGAAATTAATGTAAGTATCTGCATAAGAGATAAGAAAGAGAGAATGGCTGGGGTGAGGGAGCCACCTAGTGGACAGGTCTGATATTGCAAGGCTGATAAGAGAGGGAGTTAGAGTACAACATGTAAAACATGTTAAGCATTTAAGGAAAAGTAAAAAACAAACACTGTACCAAACGAACAAAGGAGGACACTGCAGCCACTTATCCAAAATCCGAAAACACGTTAGGCGCTTTAACGTTCAGAAAGTTTATTTAAAACAACAACGTTTTCGTCGCTAAACATGAGCAACTTCTTCTTCTTTAGATAAAGACATCAAGGGGGACCTACTTCACTGACATTAGAACGCCGCGAACTGGAATGGCAGTTGTCATTAAATGTCTTTTTCTACCTAGGACTTAATGACAACTGCAATATAGCTTGTATACTTAAACTAAAGAGTTGTCTTAGATAAAGACACTAGTCCATTTACCTAGTTTTAGTAGAGGCTATTTTATTTTATTAAGTTCTAGAAAGAAGTCAATTGTTAACTTCTGGAAATAACTGAATATTATATTTTTTTTAATTTTTCTATTTTTCTACTTTGTCATTTTATATATGCTTATTTAATACATCTCTATTGTTCACGCTAACTTTACTGACTTTAACCTGTAACGGACAGCTTACATTGGGTATAATATTGTTTTTTAATATAGCAGCTGACATAGTTGGTTAATGTGTTTGTCTGAGTTGCTTTAAAAGTTTTATTTATTGTAATTAATTAATTATTGAGGTACTAAACGGATTGGTTAATACAACCCTGCTGAGGTGAGCGGACTTTTCAAATATGCTTTCACTTGTAATTTCTTACTTTTCTGAAGAAGTTGCTCATGTTTAATGATGAAAACGTTGCTGTTTTAAATAAACTTTCTGAACGTTAAAGCGCCTAACGTGTTTTTGGATGTTAAGAATTTACTTCAAATACTATGCTAACACATACGTGGTACAAGGTTGGTCTGTGGGGAGAATTCAAGCATCAGGGTAATAAACTATTTAGTGTTGTACAAAAGCCTTATACAGGCTTCAGAGACCCATGTATTAACAAGCACATTCAGAGAAAGGTCCGCTTTACTGGAAGTTAAGGAAATTAGTTTAAATCAGTTTTTGTAGTTCACCAAAGCCTAATGTCGGCTTTCAACTGCACGAGAGGCGGCGCTGCAAACTATTCAGACCCGCTGTATGAGCAAGCACAACTGAACAAATTAGTTTAAAAATATACTATAATAAATTAATACACTAAATAAACCAATATACTTAATACACTAAATAAACTATTAGTGTAGCTCAAAACGCCTTATACAGGCTTCGGAGATCCATGTATAAACAGGCACACTCAGAGAAAGGTCCGCTTGGGTGGGAGTTAAGGAAATTAGTTTAAATCAGGTTTTGTAGTTCACTAAAGCCTAATGTCAGCTTTCACCTGCATGAGAGGCAGCACTGCAAACTATTCAGACCCACTGTGCGAACAATCACAACTGAGCAAGACAGGTAGTTTTTATGCACTTTCAATAACTCCACGAGGGTGAGTGAGTTTAGTGAGCCGAGTCAGGGAGATCAAACAAACACTACCAAACAGCACTCTTAGCTCTAGCTAAGCAAGGGAAATAACCTACTAATCCACTGTTCTCAGCTTAACAATACCTGCAAAGCCTTCACAAGCAGACTCTTAGGGCTAAATCAGAAGGCGCGAAAAGGTGCCAACAGTAAAAATTCACAAGCACTCCACAATTTAATATAACAAGTTTAAAAATACACGCTTTCTATGTAAAATCCTTCACAGCAGCTAGTACAAAATAGTTATTTGGCACAAAAAACAATACAAGCATTTGGCATGAACAGCAGCAACAATTTCATTAATTCCATACCGCATGGGTTAGATGCTGGGAGAGGAGCAGACAGCAGCCAGGGCTTATCCTAATTCCTAAAGATGGCGCCCCCCCCAGGCCCAGGGTATTTATGGGAATTCAAGGATAAAGGTGGAGAGGAGAGGGCAGTAGGAGGAAATAGTAGTTATAGGTGGGAGGGGCAAGGGAGAGACCACTTCAGAGACCAAGAGAGAGACAACTTCAGAGAGGAGCATGGGATACTTTGCAGTACATGGTAAAGGTGAAATTTAACAGAGGGGTAGAAATGGTATGGACTGAGAGAAAAGAGGACAGGAAGAGTGACAGTCAATGGAGAGGTGAGAAGGAAATAAGGACTAGCACAGGAGACAGATACAGATGCAGTTATAAAAAAACAATCAGCAGGACTGACTCCAGAAGGTAAGTTTGAAAAGACAGATGTGGGAAAAGGATAGTGAGAATTGAGCCTAGAAGAGGTGGATGTGGACAGTAGAAGTAAAGGGGAAAGTGAGAGGACTGAATAGCAGTTAAGGAACAGCAGGAGAAATTTAATGCAAGTATCTGGGCATAAGAGATAAGAAAAAAAGAATGGCTGGGGTAAGGGAGCCACCGAGTGGACAGGTCTGATATTGCAAGGCTGATAAGGGAGTTGGTAGTACAACAAGGAAAAAGGTTGCTAGATAAAGGGAGTTTTAAAAAGAGGATGGGGAGAGAGTGTGTGAGGTACAGCGGGGGGGGGGGGGGTAGAGGCTGCTGGCTGTCCTAGCTCAGGACTTTCTCTAACCCTGTAGTATAGGTACAACAGTAGAAAGTCTTTCTGGCAGGAATTATTCCACAAACATATTTTTACTGATGTCCTTGAGAGAGGGATTGTAGTTTTCAAGTCCGATAATGAAAACACTTTGTTGAGGGGAAAATAAAGACCTTCTGTTTACACCTCTGGCTGTTAAAGAAAAACTTTAATATAAACCTTTCTAAAACCACATTTATGTTATCTGATATAGCTGCATTTGGTTCTATCCCACTGTGTCTTGCTCCTCTCAATATGCATTTCACTTGAAAGCAGTTCATTCTAAATTTTATTAAACAGTATTTGTATTTGCAGATTTCTGTCATCTTCACATACCACAATCATTGCCTTTCACTAACCAAAACACAAAAGATCCCAGCTGCATTTAAACATTGTCCTACACTGTCTGATTCTTTTTCTTTCTCTGTGTCTGAGATAAATTTCTGCATAAATTAACCTTTCACAGACTCTTTGTCACAGGTTCATAAGTTCAGAGGTTGCTATTACATCTTAAGCCTTTTGAAGCCTAGCTACTGTAATCCTACTGGTACACTCTGCTAATTACTCCCTCTGCCCATAAGAGATAGGAAAGCTAAGTATGGGGGATAAAGTATGGGTTCCCATCCATCCATCCATCCATCCATCCATCCATCCATCCATCCATCCATCCATCATAGATTTTTTAAGATACTGTGGCTACCCTTTGCTTTGCAGAAAGTGGGAGTTTGCTCCAGAGGTGGGAATTACTTTGCAAGAGATAATTGCCATCCTAACAAGTCATACTTTGTATTTATGTTACTCCCAGTTTTCCAGATATGTAGTAGGTCAGACAGGATTGAACCCTCTGTGGCTTGGGCATAGATTGCCACCTAATAGTATATAGGATACACAGAAGGGAGATAGGGCTTTGGGTGCTGTTGGTGTCTACAGGAGCTCATACCCAAGATATTTTTAATGTGAAACCACACAGAGTTTTCAAGTTGGGGCAGTTGTTTGGATAGATACATACTCTAAGGCTTATTGTGTTTTAGTATGGTCCTGATGAGGGATGAGTAGGAGGGAATGATGACCTCTTTAGACTGCAAGAATATGCCCTTAGTGATCAGTTGTATTAGGCAGAAAGCTTTCCTAATGACAGAAGATATGTTGTAGTCATACTTCTCAACTTATGAGCCCAAGAAATCTGAATAAAGTCAAAAATAATGGGGAAACAATTGCCCAAAAATAGGTACAAATTATAAATATTACTAAAATATTTTTGCAGAATGTCCAGATTTTTGTCTAATATTTTTGCTCTGTTCCTCATAAAATCTGTAGTTTTCTGGCAAATCATTGAGGACTGAAGTCACAAAATAATTGCAGATATTTAAATTTCAGACTTCATATACTTCAGAAAATGCATGCTAAAACAAAACCTTTTATTGTAGCAGCTTTGTATAATTTGTACCTATTTTGGGACCTTTGTTTCCCCGTTATTTTTATCCTTGTCCAGATTTCTTGTGCTAAGAAGTTGAGAGGTATGAATTACCAGCTATATCTCTGAACTCACAGTCGAGTTTGAGCACCTGGAGCTGAGTAAAGGGGGTTGCAGCTGTTTTAATTCTCTAGTTGTGAGTCAGTGTACTTCTAGCACCTAGGGCTCAAGTGGCTGCAGAACTAATGAAGGATCCCTCCAGAAAAAAATGCAGTACAAAGCTATGACAAGTGCAGTGTCTTATTTGCTGTTGGCTGTCATCCATTGATCAATCATGAAGCTAACATAGCTCCAGCAACTTGCTACTCCACGCATTTACGCTTGTTTCCTGCCTTCCCTGTAACTAGTCTAGTCCAGATACAGACTTGCTGTATCCGGGACTGTTGGTAAGAGTCTGAGCCCCCCCAAGCCTTTCTGTGTTGGAGGGAAGCCTTCTAGTTTATCAGTGGGAGTGGTAAGCACTAGGTAGCCTATCTTCCATGGGAAGAGTGGGTTTTGGCCCATAAATTGTAGTTTATTGGCCGTTTAGGCAGTTTTCTATCTCTTTCAACTTGCTGGCTTAAAAGCCCATGTTTGTGCTTGTTCCTCGCCTTTCTTGTAACTAGTGTAGTACAAGTACAGATTTGCTGTATCCAGGACTCTTTGTAAGCTTCTGAGCCCCCCAAGACTTTCTGTGTTGGAGGGAAGCCTTCTAGCTTATCAGTGGGAGTGGTAAGCATTAGGTAGCCTATCTACCACAAGAGGAGTGGTTCCTGGCCCAGAAATTGTAGCTACTGGCTGTTTGGGCAGTTTTTTCCCATCTCTTTCAACTTTCTGGTTTAAAAGCCGCACTTGCACTTGTTTCCCACCTTTCCTGTAACTAGCCTAGTCCAGATACAGGGTTGCTGTATCCAGGACTGTTAGTAAGCTTTTGAGCCCCGCATGCCTTTCTGTGTTGGAGGGAAGCCTTCTAGCTTATCAGTGGGAGTGGTAAGTACTAGGTAGCCTATCTACTACAAGAGGAGTGCTCTGGCCCAGAAACTGCAGTTTGTTGGCCGTATGGGCAGTTTTTCCATCTGTCTCAACTTTCTGGTTTTAAAGCCCGTGTTTGCTCTTGATCTCCACCTTTCCCGTAACTAGTCTAGTCCAGGTACAGATTTGCTGTATCCAGGACTGTTTAAGCTTCTGAGACCCCCCAAGCCTTTGTGTTGGAGTGGAGCCTTCTAGTTTATTAGTGGGAGTGGTGAGTACAAGGTAGCCTGTCTACCACAAGAGGAGTGGTTCTTGGCCCAGGAATTGTAGTTTATTGATCATTTGGGAAGCTGCCTATCTCTTTCAACTTTCTGGTTTAAAAGACCACATCTGTGCTTCTTTCCCATCGTTCCTGTAACTAACCTATTGGAAAGCACTAGAAAGCCTTAAACTGATACAAGCCTTCTAACTTAAAAGAGAGTCTTTGGAGTGATTAAGTATCAGTTTTCTGTATTTTCTTGCTGTACTTAACTGTTTTCTGCCTAAACGCTGATTTTCCAGTGTTTATTGTGATTTAAAAGCTTGTTTTTTCACATATTGTACTTATTTGACTGTCTGCACTTTTAAAAAATATTTTTTTCTTTAAATAATTTAACTGTTGTAGGCTACACACTAAAGTAATAGCCTTTTCTGATCGCTTGTAGTCGTTTAAACCTGTTTTAAGTGTACTTTTTATTGTTTTTGCCTTATCTTTAAAAAAAAAAAAAAAAAAAAAAAATTCCTTGTTTCCCACCCTTCTAAGCTAGTATAGTCCAGTTTTCAGGCTAGTGCTACATTCAGGGCTGTGTTACAAGTTTCTGAGTTGCCCATACCTTACTTGGATAGAGGGAAGTTTCTCTGTTCACCTGTGAGAGAGGGGAACTTTCAGCAGCCATCTGTCCCTGGAGGGGTGGTTCCAGCCCTGAAGTTAGTAGTTTAAAAACCGCGTTTGCACAGTCTTGCGCGCCGGGCAGCACTGGTCAGCTATGGTTAAATTATTCCTGGCTCCACTAAGTCTCCTCTTCAGTTTTTCCCTTGAAACTAGTCTCTCAACCTATGCAGTCAAAAAGCATCCTACAGTCCAACACTTGCTCAGACCTAATAGCAAGCACTAATATACCCCAACACTTGATTGCCCAGCAGGGCAAGGCTCTTTATCCACCCCTCACCAACCAAGCAACTAAGCAGCTAACCCTACTATTCAGGCATGACCAAAGGGCAACTTCAGGTGTACTCTCCAGTCCAGCTCGTGAACCTGGGTATCCTGAGGCAATGTTACAACTGCTTCATGCACACAGACAACTCTCTCCTCTTACCACAAAACACTAACATATGTGAGAGATGTAATTATACAGCCAAACTGGAGGCTAAGGTCTCTCCACCCAAGACTGGAACAGACAGTCATGAGGAGAAGGTTAACACTTGCACCACACCTCCAGCCTCACATAGACCTACTAAACCAGCACTGGCAAAAAATACACATAAATACACCAAATCATACTTGGAGGCTTTAAATAAAAACCCGCAAAAGCATCCGAGAGCTCCAAAGCAGACACCCAAAAAACCTGCACCTCCTATCACAAACCAGACAACACATAAAACACAAAATCAATGTGCCGCACAATCACAGCCCTTAAGGCGAAATAACATACCTAACACACTAGTAATAGGTGACCCTATAGTCAGGCACACTGACGTCCCACTCACTAGGCTGGACAAGGAGAAGGTTACTGTTAGCTGCCTGTCGGGAGCCAGAATCCGCCACATAACACAAGCACTCAGGTCACTCCAGAACAAGTACAAATATGACTCTGTCATTGTTCATATTGGTGTGAATGACCTGAGACGTACCTCCCTGGACTACATGAAAAGAGACATGGAAGAGCTCTCTGATCATGTAGCCCAGGTGGGTATGACCCTGACCCTGAGTAGCATCCTGCCCTTACCAAGAATGATACCTCAGTATAAAGAAAAAACGATCAATTTCAACAATTAGCTAAGCTTCTGGTGTCATTCAAAGGGGACCCAGTGTCTGTCAGCCTGGGCCGACATGCTCGACAAGCCCCATTGCTTCGCAAGAGATGGCTTGCATATGTCACCCCTAGGCTTTCAAATACTGGCCAAGGCTCTTGCTGTCCCCATAGTGCCTTTTTTAGGCAAGGCTCAAAAGTCAAACCCACCTCCATAAACAGCACAAATAAAAAAATGAGGGTTATGCTACTCAACGCCAGGAGTTTAAATCTCAAAATGTATGCGCTCAAAGCACTCCTCAGTATGGAGAACGTCAACATCTGTGCAGTAACTGAAACCTGGTTCAAGGCTCCAGAGAGCACTCCAGCCCTACTGGGCTACAACTCATACCACACATTTCGGCCACAGAACATGGACAGAAACACAAAAGGAGGGGGTGTATCCATATTCATCAAGGATACCTACACCTCCAGGTTAGTGGCGCAGCATGACACCTCTGAGATCATCCATGTTCAACTAATATCGGGCAAATCTGCAATGCAAATTGTGGCCTGCTACAGATCACCCTCCATGACCCAGGACCACCACTCTGCCTTTCTGGAGACAGTGGAAAACATGAAGGTCCTACCGAACACCCTGATATTGGGTGATTTCAATTACCCTACCATTAACTGGGAAAACTACTTGAGTACAAACTCCCAGGCTCAGCGCTTCCTGGAATTTATCAACTCAAATGCCCTGGATCAGCTGGTAAACTCCCCTACCAGAGGTGAAAACATATTGGACCTGGTCATCACCAACATGGCGACAGGTGTTCTGCACCAGAGGTCAACCTGTCATTGGTTAGATCAGACCATAAACTAATCACTCTGGGTGTCCACACCCCACCACCACCCCCAACCAAGGAAACCACAGTGAAAAACTTTTCTAAAGCAAACTTCACCTTACTTAAGACAGAGGTGGTAAGTTTCACAGCCCCCATGCTTAAAGGATAATGCTGCTCAAGATGCAGAATATTTTACAAATGCACTCTATCAGAACCTACAAGGATGCATGGATTGTGCCATCCCTAGCAAAACCAAGACTCACTCCCCTAAGAGAAGGAAACCAGTCTGGTAGACCCCTGCCATAAACAGGTTATACAATAAAAGGAGGAAACTAGTTCAGAAAAAAAGCAAATCCCAAGAAGGAAAGATCAGTATCAATAAACTAAGGTCCTTCATAAAATCATCCAAGGCTAACTTCGAAAGAAAAATAGCCAAGGATTCGAAAGATAACCACAAAGCCTTCTTTAGCTATGTCAAGAATCTAAGTGGCAACTCACAGATATGCTCTGAACTAGTGCAAAATAGCACAAAATATACTGAACCTACTGATATTGCCAACATCCTGGCAGATAGATTCAGTGCAAACTTCACCCTCCTTTCACCTCCAAAAGGGCCCACAACAGAAAAGTCTAGTGTCCTGGAAATCACAGACGCACAGGTGAAAACAGCCCTTTCAAAAGCCAAAAACACAGCATCAATGGGACCAGATGGTGTCCCAGGATGCGTCTTGCACGTACTACAGAACGAATTAACCCCCCACCTAAACACGCTGTTCAACCTCAGCCTCTCCACAGGCTATGTGCAAATAGAATGGCGCACAGCAACTGTTATTCCGCTCCACAAAGGAGGGGCCACAACTCACCCTGGTAACTATTGCCCCATAAGCCTGACTAGCCTGGTCTGCAAGGCTATGGAGTGCATCACTCATGGAACTCATCAACAAAGACACTGGCAGCCTCCAAACACTTGACCCGACCCAGTTCGGCTTTAAGGGCAGATCATGTCTACTAAACCTGGTTGACTTCTTTGAGACAGTCACCAAGGCCATAGACTAGGGGAAAGGTGGTTCACACAGCCTACCTTGACCTCGCCAAGGCATTCAACACCATTCCTCACTCAGGTATTATAGAAAAACTCACCAGCCTGAACATAACCCCCTACATCACAAGATGGTTTGCCAACTGGCTTACAGATAGAACTCGCGTGGTAAGAATAGCAGGCTCCAGGTCTGACTCTAAACCAGTCACAAGTGGTGTCCCGCAAGGCTCATTCCCGGGACCCCTACTATTCAGCATATGCTTCTCAGAAGTGCAGGCAAACACAGGAGGACTATGGCTAACCAAGTTTGCCAATGACTGCAAACTGGAAGCCATAATTGACGTTCCGGCTGACACGGTCATCCTCCCTCCAAAAAGGCCTTACTGAAACAGACAGCTGGTGTCAAAGTCATGGCCTCAAGCTAAATGCCAAAAAATGCATAGTCATCCCATTTGGGAAAAACAAAACACCCATGAATTACCACATAGATGGCAGGCCCCTTAATACAGAAGAGGTAATAAGAGATTTGGGGACCCAGATAGATAGTAATCTCTCCTTTGACAAAAATATTGCCAAAGTAGTTAGGGAATCCTTCTATGTGGCCCATCTAATTACTAAAGGGTTCGCATCTAGAAATAAAGAGGTTATAGTGCCCCTCTACTCGTCACTCATCAGACCCATCATAGAGTACAATGCCCCATTTGGAATGTACCTCACAAGACATTTCCAACAGCTGGAAAGACCACAAAAGTACCTCACCAAGAGGATTACTGGCCTCAAACATATGTCCTATGCAGACCGACTGAAAAAACTCCAGCTGTACTCAGTGGCAGGGAGGTGATCTCTGCCTGACTTACAAAGCCATGTCCAACTCAGAACTGATGGACATGCTCCACCTAAAGAAATCCAAGTCACTGCGAGCCACATGCTCTAGTGAGCTAAACCTTGCCACAACAATAAAAAGAATATGCTGGAGGGATAGATTCCTGTCACAGAGACTCCCCATGCTTTGGAACAAAATTCCTATCTACATTAGGCAGAGCCCCTCACTAACACTCTTCAAGAGAAACCTTGACGAGTGGATGGGTAACAGAAAATACACCCCTGGGATCACTTAATTGGCTCTGCTTGACAGAGGCTCAGTTAATTAATCAATGGGGTGGCGAAAGCCGACTCACTCTGGCTAGGCTTATAAATGCCCTTGGGCAGATAGCCTAGTACCTACCTATGAACCTAATAATGCATCATGTGATTATTACATCACAGAAAGTTCATGTGAAAATATGATATGTAACATGCTAATTGTATGTCAGCAAAGCATGTTCACACAGTCTCTGTTAGTACCCATGAGGTGGGTCTGAATAAATTTTAGACAAATGCTATGTATGAAAATATGTTTAAATTATTTTTTAAATGGCGATAAGTTGATCTCACCTCAGAATCACCTAACCTTTCCTGCAGGTTACCACATGGCTAGCAGCAGAGTACTACAGGAAGATTAGTTTGACAGAAAAATAGACAGCAAAATGAAACATAAAACATTCTTTTTAAAATATATTCACTTTGTTGTGTCTGTGAGAAAGCCTGCTGCACACCTTTTTAATCTGCATAGCATATGTTTACACTGCACTTAAAAACAATCATAATACACTATCCTGGTTTCTTTTATGGTTTCTGTTACTATTACATGCGCTACCATTATGGAGGTTGCACAACTTTAAATTTTATTGATTTTTTTTGCGTTTGTGAAAAATAATTTCCACTTTGTGTAGCTTGCTGCTGTTTTGTTTCTATTTTTTTAATCAAAAAGTAATCTGACAAAATTAAATACCCTAGAAGAAGAGATATTCCCACATGCAGACACATTTATACATTAACTTGTAACAATTACCAAACAAACTTCTTGGTTATCGATACAACAAACCTCTTTAAAGAAAAATAAAATGTTTGTAAACAGCTCCATCTGCTGTTGATTTAGGGCTGACATACATATACATGCTAACACAGTTTTTGCAACATCACATCTGAGAACTAAAAGACGTTTTTTCTCATCAAAGACCTTTTGCCATCTACTCTCAACCTTTAGCATAGGAATTCTGGACAAACACAAAAATAACAGGGGTCAAAATCAGGGGCCCGTTTTAAATACTGCTCTTACAAACTTAGAATGTCTATAATTTAGTAACTCCATCAATAATTTGTCAGAAAACCAAACGTTTATCATGAGGAAGAGATCATAAATATGAGGCAAAAATCTGGACATTCTGTAAAATTATGGACAGATTCGAGGTATGCATCTTCCAAATATGCCTCTAGTAATGTGTTATATTTGTATAAATTTAACTAGTCTGTAAAATGTGCTATATTTGTATAATGTTTTGATGACTCCTGATCTATATGTACATTGTAATGATTGTATATGTAACCCCCTGTGGAGCTTTTCTCCCTGGGCCTCTGCTGAAAATGGACATGTATCCAGTCTGACCATCCTGGTCAAGAAATGTAAAATGTATTTATTTTATTTATTTTTATTTTAAAATAAAATAAATAAATTCCAGGTGCTAAGTAAGCATTGCTGCAATTCGTGCATTTAGACTCGTTAATGCCACTTGAGCAATTTTATTGAATGAAAAAAAAGTGCTAACGTCCTCAGTGACGCTTCACTAGTGTTACTATGGTTACTCCCTCAGGCTGCAGTAGTCATTTTCACTAAGACTGGCTACTGATTCTTTCAAACTATACTGTATACAAACCTAAAATACCTGAGAAGCAGGTAAGGAAATAAACTGTTTTTGGTCTAGAAAATCTGCTACATTGTAAAGTATAATCAGTAGGAAAACAACCTGTTTCTGTCTTCCTCCCAGTCTCATTTCTCTCACTCCACCCTTCCCCAGTAAGTGTCACCTTTCTCTTGGATATGCAGCACACTTCATGCATTAGTGATACCATTTAGTGCTGAATGTCCTTGGGCACCCAGCCAGAAAAAATCTGTCTTTCTTCTAACAATCTTCTTACTGAAACTGCACTAATGGACATTGTAGCAATAAGAATTGCTTTCAGATTTACTGCTGGCATCCTGTAAAGCCACTTAGAAAAAAAGAAAAACAGGACAGATGCAATGCCCTACCGATATCATTTCCTTTAAAAAGTAAAATTAATACCAGAAACAAAAAGCACTTACTGTGCAGAAAAACAGACAGGACTAATATACACTAAAACAGAGTAAAGACCCTATTATTAGGCATTAAATCACAAAAAAAAACAGGTCCAGCTTATATCCAGGCTGGTGACTGATTTATGTTTCTGTGTGAGGCATAGCTGTTACTCCAGACAAATGAATATAGGAATCTTTACTTGGTTCACTTTCTGTGTGAGGATTGGAGACTGTATGGAAGCATCTTCTCCAGTTAGGAATATTACAGAGCAAATATTAACATGGCAGTTGTGACCTGTCTGCAGTGCAGTGCGCAGCTAGCATCTTGGAGTGGGAATGGATATAAACAATATTCCATTCTAGATAGAGAAGAGAAACAGTTTTTCTGTATTTATTTATTTATTTTAATTTGTTTACCCATTAGAGCACTGATCTCAGTGGACCGATGTTGGTCTCAGCCCAGACGCACAGACAGTATCAAACAAAAGTATCCAAGATATAAAAATGAAGTAAAACATAGTTACAGCTGAATCTGCAAGGCCAAGGCCATGGAACGTATTATCATGGACCTTATAAACAAAGACACTGGCAACCTTCAAATACTGGACCCCACCCAGTTTGGATTCATGAAGGGACGATCTTGTCTCCTGAACCTGATTGATTTCTTCGAATCAGTCTCCAGAGCCATGGGCGAGGGTAAGTAGGTCCACACAGCCTATCTGGACCTCGCCAAGACCATCTACACCATCCCACACTCTGGAATCATAGATAAACTTACTAAGCTGGGCATTAATCTCTACATCACTCGATGGGTTGCCAACTGGCTTACTGACAGAACCCACACTGTAAAAGTAGCAGACTCCAAATCCAGCTCCAGACAAGTGGAGTACCTCAGGGTTCAGTCCTGGTACTGCTCTTGTTTGGCATCTACTTCTCTGAAGTACAGGCCAACACTAAGGGACTCTGGGAAACAAAGTTTGCAGATGACTGCAAACTGGGAGCCATTATTGAATCCCCAAATGATGTGGATACTCTACAAAAGGGCTTTACAGAAACAGATGCTTGGTGCCAGAGCCATGGGCTCAAGCTCAATGCCAAGAAATGTATAGTTATCCCCTTTGGGAAAAAACATGTACCTGTGAATTACCACATAGGTGGCAGTACACTAAACACTGAAAGTGTGATAAGAGACTTAGGGACACGGGTGGACAGTGGTCTCATCTTCGATAACCAGATCGCCACAACAGTCAGGAAATCTTCTATGTGGCACGTCATCACTAAGGGCTTTTCATCCAGAAAAAAGGAGGTCAATGTTCCACTGTACTCATCCCTCATTAGACCCATTATAGAATACAACGCCCCGTTTGGTATGTACCTCTCAAGACATCTCCAACAACTGGATAGGCTGCAGAAGTACCTCACTAAAAGAATCACAGACCTAAAGCAGATGCCCCTGACCGCCTTAAAAACTCCAGCTATACTCTGTCACATATCATCTACTCAGAGGTGATCTCTGCTTAACATACAAGGCCATGTCAAACACTTAAAGAAATCCCAATCCCTCAGAGCCACATGCTCCAGGGATCTAAACCTTGTCATCACAATAAACAAAACATGCTGGAGGGATAGATTCTGACCCTGAGACTCCCCAGACTCTGGAATAGACTGCCCATACATGTCAAGCAGAGCTCCTCTTTGGCCCTCTTCAAAAGGAACCTTAACGATTGGATGGGAGAAAGGAAATTCACCCCGGGGATCATGTCAGTCCCCCTACTTGACAGGGGTCCAGGAAAGTAAATAGTGTGGGAAGAAATAGCCAGGGAATTGTTATGGCTAGGCTTATATAGGCCCTAGGGCCGATAGCCTAGTACCAACCTATGAACAGGAAATGTGATAGAGTTCATCAACATACTTAAAAGGCTGTATAAAACAAATTACCACACCACTACACAGTAAGGTCATCAAGCATTTTGGCTTGATACTCTGACTTGCGCTCATGTGTGAGTATTTGTTTATATGACAGAGAACCATGTTTTATATATATATATATATATATATATATATATATATATCTATATATATATATATATATATATATGTATGTATACACTGGTGTATGTCATAAGATCGAAAAAAATATGTGTGCCCCTCACAACCCCTGCTAATTTTATATATATATATATATATATATATATATATATATATATATATATATATATACACACCAATTCCAAGATCACACAGTGCAGAAGGGGACAATTCCCATTTTTGATATTCTTGAGTTTTAAATATTTTGGTTTTCAGGCTTTTGAACTTTAAATCTTTTGATACAGACCCATATATACACATACATGGGTTGTAGGAAATCTATCAAAATTCACATTCCTCAGAGTTCATATTTCAAAGTAAAATACACTGAAAGACTTGTCAAAAAAGTTGAAATTCTCTGTTTAATTGTTTTTTTTTTGACTGTGGGGAAGACACTCTGCACCCCCATGTGGGGAACTGCTTCCTCCCACACACCCCCTCTAACTTGCCTATAGTTACTCCAAGACTGCACAATACTAGGAAAATAGTAAAACTACCTTATCCCTGAATTCAGAGCACTTATAAGCATGCTTTTTGAACAATTTCCATGCAAACATTGGGTCAATACTGAATCATCAATGGATGCCAAGATAAACTGATATTCAATACATCAGTGTAAAAGTCATCAAAAGTAATTGGTTCCATCAAACCCATTAAATAACCTTAATTCACAGCAAAATACCACATTGTTTATACAGGGGGCAATTCCCCCTGCAGCCCTCACACCCCACAATTTTAAATATACCAAATCTGGGATCACACAACAGTGGGGAAAAAGGACACATTCCCTTACTCCATTGTCTGACCATCTTGGAGAAAATGCACATCACACTGGAAAACAGCAGTGTAAACAAATGGAACATACCTCTTCATTTACATTGTCCCTATCCAACGAGCTACGCTTCGTCCTTCAACTGAAATATTCGGTGAAATAAAAGTTAATTTAATAGAAAACAATATAATACACACACACACACACACACACACACACACACAGATACATAGATAGATACAGATTTGTATTTGTGTCTGTAGATTTGTATTTATGTGTCAATATATATATATATATATATATATATATATATATATATATATATATATATATGATCATAGAAAGTTACTAGGCTAATGGCCCTATGGGCATTAAAAGCCTAGCCAAGTTTTACCCTTATTTCCATGATCAGCACCTAATACCAGTGTCCAAGAGGGACACAGGTGGAACTCCTGGGGTGCATTTTCAGCTACCCGTCCAATTGTCATCCAAGGAGGTGCTCTGTTTGACATGAAGTGGGAGTCTGTTCCAAAGGTGTGGTAACCTCTGGGAGACAAATCTGTCTCTCCAGCAGGTTCTATTAATGTCACATACTAGGTTAAGGTCTTTAGAGCGAGTAACCTGTGTACCATTTGACTTGCAGATATGCAGCATTTCCAATAAAGCATGGTCAGAAATTGCCTTATATGCAAGGCAGACATTTCCTCTGAGTAGTCTGTATGAAACAGAATAAAAGGACAGTGATTTCAGATGATCCAATAGGACAGATGCTGAAGACCTTGAATTTTCCTTGTGAGGAACCTTTGTGCTTTCTCCAATTGCTGCAGGTGCTTGGAAAGCTACATACTGAAAGGGGCATTGTACTCAATTGTTGGCCTGATGAGCAAAGAGCACAGGGAGGTTATAACTTCTTTTTTTCTAGAGGCAATACCCTTACTTATGACACGAGCAATACAGAATGCCCTTCTTACATTTTGGAGACATGGTGATCAAAGGTAAGATTGCTGTCAACCTGTGTGCCCAGGTCTCTCACCACTGAATGTGTATTTAGGGTTTTGTTATTGATGTGGTAGTAAACAGGAACAACACACTTATGGAAAGGGATGACAATGCATTTTTCTGCATTGAGTTTAAGGCCATGACTTTGCACCAATCATTTGCTTATGTAATACCCTCTTGTAGGATGTTGACATCATCTGGGGATTCTATGACCGCTCCCTGTTTGCAGTCATCAGCAAACTTTGCCAGCCACAGACCTTTAGGTTTTTGCTTGTACTTTGGAGAAATAGATTCCAAACAGTAGAGGTCCCAGGACTGATCCCTGTAGAACATCACTGGTTACAGGTTTGCTGCTGGAGGTGAATTCCCCTACTTTGACTATATGTGTGCCATCAGTGAACCAGATAGTGACCCATGTAATGATAAAAGAATTGATACTTAGCTGGGTGAGTTTGTCAGTAATGCCTGAGTGGGGGGGGGGGGGGGGTAGTGTCAAAAGCCTTGGCTAAGTCTAGGTAGGCTGTATGCACAGATTTCTCCTCATCCAGGGCCTTAGTGACTGTCTCAAAGAAGTCCACCGGGTTTAATAGGCATGATCTCTGTAGATCAATATGTGTGCATGTATCTTTAAGAAGCTATCCAGGGGCTTGCACAAGTGTATAAATACTGAGCACGTGCAAGTCTGACTGCCATTTTGTAGTAAGCTGTTGAGATGTAAGCATGTATGTATGTAAGGTCTGTCTGTTAACCAGTTTGTTTATATTTTATGATGCTGCTATCCATCCTGATGTTTTTCTATGTATTAAGGCATCTAAATGATATACCCCGTCTGCTTGTCATCTATGTTAAAGACGGATGAGCGACACAGTGTCAGAAGTGGGATGTCTAAAGGACTTGACTCCAGGATGGAATCCAAATTCTTCAGTTCGAGATTGAGGCACTTAGTTGAAGCTAGAGGAATATACAAGAGTGAATCATCCCTACAATACACATACTTCGCAAAACAGGTCAGAAATGAATTTCAGATATTAAAACTTGCTCTGCACTATTTCTTATTCACAAAATATGAAACTAGGCATACAGAACACTCTAAATGATTTTCGCATAAACCGATATGTCTGATATTGATTGTTTTCCAATTACAACAGAAAATGTTTGAAATCAAGTCTGAATTGCATAAAATGAATAAAATAAGAGATGACTGCATTTTTCAATATGTGCTTAGCAAATCCATATTTTTCGTATTAATCAAAGATCAGAAGTGTATAAAGTGTTCACATGTTTGTGCAGTGTTATAGTAAAGTTATTTCTCAGAATACAGCCATTTCAGAGCATATTTCATGAAGTACAGTATTTTGAAGACTTTATTGTGCATTTGAATGTTATTACCAGCTCACAGAACAGTTTGGTCGTACATAAATACAAGGGCCATATTTTCAGTGTGTTTGTACATACTATGTGGGCATGGCAGATGGATTTCGGAAACCCAGTGCACTTGAGTTTGACAGTAATATTGCTGAGAACTGGAGAGTGTTTGAGCAAGAGTATGACATTTTCATACAAGCTGCATTTTCTGATAAAGATGACCGTACAAAGGCATTTATTCTGCTTAATTTAGCTGAGTCAGAAAACATAGAAATGGAACATTCAGTTGTGTATGCACCTGCTATCTATAAAGGATAGGGGGAAAACCATCCTATTGTTGCACAGGCTGAGTCATGGGAGGACCCCGAGTGCTTAAAACATACATTTAGAGAAATGTGTAACCCCAGACAAAAGTTACAATGGAAAAGCACTTAATTTACACAAGGGATCAAAAACCTGATGAAACCTTTGCAGCATATATAACCAACTTGAGAAAAAAAAGGCTAAAACATGCAGATTTGGTGATTTAGGGGATCAGTTGATTAAAGGACAGACTTGTGTGTGGTATTAAAGATGATGCTGTAAAAAAATTTTGCTGTGTGACATTGACTTAGCTTTGAATAAGGCCATTGAGATTTGTCAGATATATGAGCTCACAGAAAAGCACACAAATATGCTTACAAATGAGAATAGCTCTAGAAGGCACAGTGACAAAGGCTCAATCACTTTATCAATCAAGGATGGCTGTCAAAGCAATCTAATTTACCTCAAGAAGTGCAACCTTATTTTCCATACAGAGATGAAATTTTGTCTGACAAAGGTATCATTATGAAAGGTCCAAAAGTAATTGTTCCAAAATCCTTGCAACAAGAGTACATTACTATCTTGCATCACAGTCATCCAGGAACTGAGTCTACCAAAAGAAGGGTGAGGCGTCTAGTATTTTGGCCTTCTATGCCACAAGATATTGAGAGAGCACTTTCATCTTGTTCCATGTGTAATAGTACAAAGCCACATCAACAGAGGGAACCACTTCAGCTAAACAAGATTCCTGAACTACTTTGGTCAACAGTAGCCATCATCTTCGAATGGAATGGTCAACATTATTTGGTGTTAGTAGACTCTTATTCCAACTGGTTCAAGATTGACTTATTTCCTGACCTAGCATTCAGTGCTCTCATTACTAAGATGAAGCATCATTTTGCAGTGCATGGTAGTCTGCACAAAGTTATTTCTGATAATGGCACGCAGTTTACAACCCAACAGTTCAAAAGATTTCCTGAAGAATGAGACTTTACTCATGTCACAAGTAGCCCTGAGTACCTGCAGTCAAATGGTTTAGCAGAATATGCAGTTCAAAGTGCAAAGCAGATACTAGAGAAATCAAAATGAGAATAGTGATGTTTTCCTGAATATCTTGAATCTCGGAAATGTTCCTCATGATAAATATCTTGGTTGACCTGCTCGAAGACTTCTGTCAAGACAAACCAGAACCACATTACCAGTCAGTAGTCAATTGTTGGTTCCATGTGTCAAGAACAACAGGTCAGTGAAAGCCAATCTGTTGAAGAAGCGTTTAACCCAGAAGTCCTTCTATGATAAAACCAGCAAACCGCTCAGTCCATTACAAGAAGGAGAAGTGGCAAGGATGCAAACGTTCAAAGGTTATGATCGGATTGGTGTTGTGAAGAATATTTGCCCAGGTCTGAGATCATACATTGTGGAATCACAAGGAGCAGAGTTTAGGTGGAATCAGAGACATTTGAGACCGGTGTCTGAACCTATGCCACAGCACATAGCCTGTGAGAAAGACTCTCTTATCTCAGAGTGAGTTCTCCAGTGTTCCAATTCCTGAGGAATTTCCAGAGAATATTCCCATTCCTGAGACAAATCCAGAAGTTCCAGATACAAGTTGTTCACCAAAGACTGTCCCTGTTGCTAAATTCAATCCAGATTGGTATGTTACGAGATTTGGTGGTATAAATAAGCAAGGAAGCAGTTGTAGATTGAAAGTGTCCTGAAAAAACAATTAAATATTCTCGTAGCAAAACTTCCGGACACCACCACGGCAAATGTAGTAATTTTAACTTTTTATTCCACCATAAAAGACAAATAAATAAAATAGTAAAGCTTATTGTAAGCGCTTTCAGGTTATATCAAACCCTTCTTCAGACAAATGGCTTTCTCTAATTAAACAAACATTTAAATAACAATATGAACTATATGAAGATGAATAGATATAACACCATTAAATAACTTATGTATTTCTAAGTTTTATAATAATATATATTATTGTATCAATGCCATATCTTAATAGTGTTTAAATTTTAATATGAAATCTATCTAATACTGTTTTTAATGTAATATATGCATATAAGCATTCAATATGTCAACAATGAAATGAAATGTAATGCGCTCTATATATTGACATTTTTTAATGGTTAGTATTTCCTTAAGGCAGATTTTTGGCGCCAAAAGCCAAACGATACCCTGGCTTTTGCCACCCAAGAAAATTATTTTCCTGTGCCCCTGTCATGCAGAGCCACAGAAGTGATCCCCGGGGTGAATTTCCTATCTCCCATCCAGTCATTAAGATTTTTCTTGAAGAGTGCTAATGAGGAGCTTTGTTTGATATAGATAGGTAGTCTGTTCCAGAGTATGTGAAGTCTCTGGGACAGGAATCTATCCCTCTAGCATGTTCTGTTTATTGTGGTGACAAGGTTTAGGTCCCTAGAGCATGTAGCTCAGAGGGATTGGGATTTCTTTACATGGAGCAAGTCCAACAGCTCTGGGTTTGACATAGCTTTGTATGTTAGGCAGAGATTGCCTCTGAGTAGGCAATATGTGACAGAGTAAAGCTGGAGTTTTTTGAGACGGTCTGCGTAGGGCATCTGTTTGAGGCCGGTAATCCTCTTTGTGAGGTATTTCTATGGCCTTTCCAGTTGTAGATGTCTTGTGAGGTACATACCAAAGGGGCATTGTACTCTATAATGGGTCTAATGAGTGATGAGTACAGGGTAACAATGACCTCTTTTTTCCTAGATGAGAAACCTTTTGTGATGAGGTGTGCCATGTAGGATTTCATGACTACTGTGGTGATGTGATTATCAAAGAAGAGACTACTGTCCACCTGTGTCCCAAGGTCTCTTATCACAATTTTGGTGTTAAGTAGACTACTGCCTATATGGTAGTTCATGGGTAGAGTTTTTACCAAAAGGGATGACAATGCACTTTTTGGCATTGAGCTTGAGGCCATGGCTTTGACACCAGGCTTCTGTCTCAGTGAGGCCCTTTTGTAGTATGTCCACATCGTTAGGATTTTTGATTATAGCTCCTAGTTTGCAGTCATCTGCAAACTTTGTTAGCCAAAGACCTTCTGTGTTAGCCTGTACTTCAGAGAAGTAGATAGCAAACAGGAGAGGACCTAGGACTGAACCCTGTGGTACTCCACTTGTCACTGGTCTGAAGTTAGATTTAGAGTCTGCTACTTTCACAGTGTGGGTTCTGTCAGTGAGCCAGTTGGCAACCCATCTTGTGACATAAGGATTTATACCTAGTTTAGTGAGTTTATCTATAATTCCAGAGTGGGGGATGGTGTCGAAAGCCTTGGCGAGATCTAGATAGGCTGTGTGAACCACCTTACCCTCATCTACAGCTTTGGTGACCGCTTCAAAGAAGTCTATCAGGTTTAGGAGACATGATCTGTCTTTTACAAACCCGAACTGGGTAGGATCCAGAGTTTGGAGATTACCAATGTCATTGTTTATAAGTTCCATGATGATACATTCCATAGCCTTGCAGACCAGGCTCGTCAGGCTAATGGGGCAGTAGTTCCCAGGGTCCGTGCTGGCTCCCCCTTTGTGGAGTGGGATAACCGTTGCTGTGCGCCATTCAGTGGGCACAAAGCCTGAGGTGAGGCTATGATTGAACATGGTACTTAGGTGGGGTGCCAGTTCATTCTGTAGTTCATGTAGAATGCAGCCTGGGATGTTGTCAGGTCCCATGGATGCTGTGGTCTTGGCTTTGGAGAGTGTTTACCTGTGCAGCCATGATTACAGGAACTTTGCATTCTTCCAGTATAGAGATGGCCCTTTAGGGGATGAGAGAGCGGTATGAGAGAGTAGGGGATGAGAGAGGAGTATGAGAGAGGGGTAGTTAGCACTGAACCTATCTGCCAGGATGTTGGCAATATCAGTTGGTTCTGTATATTTAGTGCCATTGTGCTGTAACTCAGAGCAGATTTGAGTGTTGCCATTGAGATTCTTGACATAGCTATAGAATGCTTTGTGGTTGTCTTTTGAATCAGTGGCAATTTTGTTTTCGTAATTAGCTTTGGAGGATTTTATGAGGGATCTCAACTTCTTACTGAGGCTGACCACGGAGTTCCTCCAATCATGGGATTTTACTCTTTTTTGCAACAGTTTCTTTCTTCTTTTGCAGAGTTTTATAGCAGGGGACCACCAGATTGCTTTCCTTTTTTTGGAGGATAGCATCTTAGTCCTGTTAGGGATTGCATGATCCATGCACTCGTGTAAGTGCTTATAAAGTGCAATTGTATAGGATTCAGCAGTTGTACCTCTGCTGTCCGGCAGCATGGGTGTCGTAAAATTTGCCACTTCTGGCTTTGGAGAAATGTTTTACTGTGGTTTCCTTAATGGAGGGTGGGGTGGGATGTGGATGTCTAGGGTGATTTGCTTGTGGTCGCATATGACCAATGAGGAATTGACCTCTGGTGTGAAACACCGGTTGCCCATGTTGGTAATGACCAGGTCTAGGATATTGCTGCCCCTGGTGGGGGTGTGGATAACTTGATCCAAGGCGTTGGAATTTATGAATTCCAGAAAATGTTGAGCACAAGAGTTGGTATATGATTAGTTTTCCCAGTTAATGGTGGGGTAGTTGAAATTGCCCATTATTAGGGTGTTAGGTTGTACTCTAATATTTGTACTCTAATATTTTCCAGTGTATCGAGAAATGAGGAGTGGGAATCCTGGGCATGGTAGGGGATTTGTAGCAAGCTATAATTTGGATTGCAGTCTTTCCCAAAGTTAGTTGCACTTGGATAATCTCGAATGCATTATGCTGAGCAACCCGCCTGGAGGTGTGGATATCTTTAATGAATATGGAAACGCCTCTGCCTTTACTGCTTCGGTCCAGGTTAGGTGGCTGAAAGGTGTGGTATGAATTATAGCCTGATAATGCAGGGGTGCTCTCTGGAGCCTTGAACCAGGTCTCTGTCACTGCACAGATGTCGATGTTCTCCATTTTAAGGAGTGCCTCGAGTGAGTGCATTTTGAGGTTTAGACTTTTCTAGCATTAAGTATTATTACCCTCAGATTTTGCTTGCTTGTACCTGTTACGGTGGTGAATTTGTCTTTTGAATCTTGCCTAAAAAAGGCACTATAGGGGTGGCAAGAGCCTTAGCCAGTATCCGGAATCCCAAGGGTGACAGGTGCAGGCCATCTCTGGCAAAGCATCGTGGTTTGTCAATCATGCAAAGCATTATGGTTTGTCATTTGGAGATCACCTATATCTTTGTTGAGAAGCTTCATAATGATTTGCTCCATGGCCTTGCAGATAAGGCTAATCAGGCTAATAGGTCTATAGTTCCCAGGGTCAGTGGAAGCATAACCTTTGTGCAAGGGAATAACAGTGGCTGTTTTCCATTCAGGTGGGATGAAGACATTACTTATACTATGATTGAAAAGAGTACCCAATGTTGTTGCTAATTCTTGTTGGAACCCATGTAGGATGCAGCCTGGGATGTTATCAGGTCCCACAGATGCTGTGTTTTTGGCCTTAGAGAGAGCATTTACAACCTGCTGTTTAGCGTTACAAGGTAGGGGACAGGTGGTAGGGATGCCATGGGGTATGTGTGATGGGGAGAAGGGAGTGAAGTTTTCAAGGAACCTGTCCACAGGTTCAGTATATGTGGTATGTAATATCTCTCTCTCTCTCTCTCTATATATATATATATATATATATATATATATATATAAAGAGAGAGAGAGAGAAAGAGAGATGATCATAGGTTCATAGGTGTGTACTAGGATAATGGCCCTGGAGCCTTTACAAGCCTAACTCATAGGATTACCCTGCCATCGTGCCACCCGACCTTAGTTCCCAGTGCTTCTGTCTAGTAGTGCCACTGGAGTGATCCCCGGGGTGAATTTTCTAATTCCTATTCATTCATCAAGATTTCTCTTGAAGAGGGCCAGTGAGGTGCTCTGCTTGACATGTATGGGAAGTCTATACCATAGCATGGGCAGTCTCTGGGTTATGAAACTGTCCCTACAGCACATTCTGTTGATTGTGGTAATGAGGGTGAGGTCTCTGGAGCATGTGGTGTGGAGGGATTGGGATTTCTTTAGATGTAGCATTTCTAACAGAGCTGGGTTAGACATGGATTTGTATGTCAAGCAGAGAGCACCCATGAGTAGGTGATATGAGACAGAGAATAGTTGGAGTTTTTTGAGTCTGTCCATATAGGACAAATGTTTAAGGCCTAGGATCCTCTTTGTAAGTTACTTTTGCAGCCTCTCCAGATGTTGCAGGTGTCTAGTGAGGTACATGCCAAATGGGGCGTTGTACTCGATGATTGGCCTAATGAGGGAACAGTACAGCGAGACAATGACCTCTTTCTTCCTGGATGCAAAACCCTTAGTAATGAGATGTGGCACACAGAAGGACTTTCTGACCACATTGGCAATGTGGCAGTCAAGAGAGGTTGCTGTCAACCTGTGTCCCCAGATCTCTTATAACATCTTCTGTGTTCAGTGGACTACCATCGATGTGGTAATTCAAGGGAACTGGGTTTTTCCCAAGGGGGATGACGACACATTTTTTGGCATTGAGCTTAATGCCATGGTTCTGACACCAGTCATTGGTCTCAGTGAGGCCTTTCTGTAGGATGTCAACATCACTCGGGGAGTTAATAATTGCTCCCAACTTACAATCGTCTGCGAACTTTGTCAGCCAGAGTCCCTTCGTGTTGGCCTGGACTTCAGAGAAGTAGATACCAAACAGGACAGGACCCAGGACCGAACCCTGTGGGACTCCACTCATGACAGGTCGGCAGTCTGACTTGGAGTCAGCTACTTTCACACTGTGGGTTCTATCTGTGAGCCAGTTTGCAACCCACCTATTGACATAGGGGTTGATCCCTAGCTTAGTGAGTTTTTCTACGAGTCCTGAGGGGGAATGGTATCAAAGGCCTTTGCCAGATCAAGGTAGGCTCTATGAACCACCTCACCTTCATCCACAGCTCTGGTGACTGACTCAAAGAAGTCGACCAAGTTGAGCAGACATGATCTACCCTTCACAAAACCAAACTGTGTGGGATCCAGAGTTTGGAGATTCCATAGATCCTTGTTTATTATGTCCATGATTATGCATTCCATAGCTTTGCATATCAGACTCATCAGGCTAATGGGGCGATAGTTCCCAGGGTCTGTAGTCGCACCTCCTTTGTGGAGAGGGATGACTGTAGCAGTGAGCCATTTGGTAGGGATAAAGCCTGAGGTGCGGCTGTGATTGAACAGGGCACACAGGTGTGGTGCCAATTCACTCTGTAGTTCATGTAGAACACAGCCAGGTATATTATCAGGTCCCATAGAAGCCTTGGACAGTGCTGTTTTAACCTGTGCAGCAGTAATACTGGGTGCCTGGCAATCTACTGGTACTGTGATTGGTCCTTTGGTGGGGGAGAGAGGGGTAAAGTTGGCAATGAAAATGTTGGCCAGTACATTGGCAATATCTGTTGGCTCGGTATAGGAGGTACCATTGTCCAGTAGCTCAGAGCAAATCTGGCTATTGCCATGGAGATTATTTACCTAACTATAGAAGGCCTTGTGGTTGTCTTTACTGTCTGTTGCAATTCTGTTTTCATAGCTAGCTTTAGAGGATTTGATGAGCGATCTCAACTTTTTGTTGAGTCTAATACAGGAGTTTTTCCAGTCTTGGGACTTCACCTTATTCCACATCAGTTTCCTACTTCTATTGTAGAGCTTGGTTATGGCAGGGGACCACCAGACTGGCTTCCTTTTTTGGAGGAGAGTGTCTTGGTTCTATTGGTATGGCGAGATCCATGCATTTGTGTACATGTTTGTACAGTGCACTTGTGTATGATTCAGCGGTCATGCAACTATTCTCCATTTGCATGGATGCCGTGAAGTTAGCCACCTCTGTTTTAGGAGCCCAAAGTTAAGTTAGCTTTGGAGAAGTTTTCATGGTGTTTACCTTTGTGGGGGGGGTGGGGTGGGAGGGATGTGGATTTCCAAGGTGATTAGTTTGTGGTTGGATCTAACCAGGGAGGAGTTGACTATTGGAGTACATCAACAGTCGCCCATGTTAGTATTGACCAGGCCATGGATGTTGCTACCTCTAGTGGTGGTAAGAACGAGCTGGTCCAGGGCATTAGAATTAATGAATTCCAGGAAACGTTGGACGATTGTATTCGTATATGAGTAGTTTTCCCAGTTAATGGAGGGGTAGTTGAAGTCGCCCAATATGAGAGTGTTAGGTTGGACTCTAATATCCTACAGGGTGCTTAGGAACGTGGAGTGTGAATTTTGGGACATGGTTGGGGACCTGTAGCAGGCGCCGACCCGAATTGCTGTCTTACCCAATGTTAGCTGCACCTGAATTATCTCTGATGCATCATGTTGGGCTACCAGTCTGGAGGTGTGTGCATCCTTTATGAATATGGAAACACCACTGCCTTTGGAGCTTTGGTCCAAGTTCTGGAGCTGAAAGGTCTGGAATGAGTTATAGCCTGGTAGTGCAGGGGTGCTTTCTGCTGCCTTGAACGAAGTCTCCGTTATAGCACAAATGTCGATGTTCTCCATTTTAAGGAGTTCTTCAAGTGAGTGCGTTTTGAGATTTAGACTTCTAGTATTGAGCAGCACAACCCTCAGACTGCATTTGTTTGTAGTTGTTACGGTGGTAATTTGGTCTTTGGGACACCGCCTAAAAAAGGCACTATAGGGGTGGTAAGAGCCTTGGCCAGTATCCGGAAGCCCAGGGGTGACAGATGAAGGCCATCTCTGGCAAAGCATTGAGGTCTGTCAATCATGTCATTCCAGGCAGACAGATACCTCTCTATTGTTCCTGCTTTAAAAATGAGACCACTAGTGTAGGTGGAGAAATATAGATAAAATATAGTAGCACTATTAGATGCACTTTTTGTGCACTGTTTTTTTCTTGTTTAAACCAGAACACAAAACAACAAAGTATTTAAACCTGTATTCATGAGTATACATATTTTCAAAGTGATTGTTTATGTAATATAAAAAACATGCACTTTAAGTTTTAAAATTCTGTGATCTTTTGTGGTTATTTAAGTTAATTATTTGGAACTAGCATCCAATGAAATGGTTGGTTTTAAATTTGTACCAGCCCACCATGGGTATTTAAGAACAACAATGAGTAGATTATTTATTCTGAAGAAGTTTCACGTGGTGAAACGAAAAGTGCTTCAATCCAATAAAGTTTTATTCAATTTGTATTGTTGGGAGCTGTGTGTTTCCTGTTATCCTGCTACAATGCTGAGGGATAGACCTTCACTGGACTACTGCTGTTGCTACCTGGCTGTTTTTTGGTTACTAGTGCATTAATAATAAGTACTGGAGCTGTTTCACTTGTAGAACCTTTAGTGCTTTTAGCACTTGTGTTCTACAATAATTGCTACAAGATGTCTGGTCAAGTGCTAGACTAATAAGCTAGTAAAAGTGCAGGAGAGTAGAGAACTAGCAGATCTAAGGGAAAAATTGAAGAGCAGACTATTTGGCACAAACAGTCCTGGATACAACAAATCTGTATCTGGACTAGACTATTTATAGGGAAGGTGGGAAACAAGTGTAAATGCGGGCTTTTAAACCAGAAAGTTGAAATAAATGGAAAAACTGCCCAAACAGCCAATAAACTACAATTTCTGGGCCAGAAATCCCTCCTCTTGTGGTGGATAGGCTACCTAGTGCTTACCACTCCCACTGATGATCTAGAAGGCTTCCCTCCAACACAGAAAGGCTTGGGGGGGGGGGCTCAGAAGCTTACATACAGTCCTGGATACAGCAAATCTGTATCTGGACTAGACTAGTTACAGGAAAGGTGGGAAACAAGTACAAAAGTATGCTTTTAAACCTGAAATTTGAAAGAGATGGAAAAACTACCCAAATGGCCAATAAACTACAATTTTTGGGCCAGAAACCACTCCTCTTGTGGCAGATAGGCTACCTAGTGCTTACCACACCCACTGATATGCTAAAAGGGTTCCCTCCAACACAGAAAGGCTTTGGGGGCTCAGAAGCTTGCAAACAGTCCTGGACACAACAAATATGTATCTGGAGTAGAATAGTTACAGGAAAGATGGGAAACATGTGCAAACACTGGCTTTTAAACCAGGAAGTTGAAAGAGATGGAAAAACTGCCCAAACGGCCAATAAACTACAATTTCTAGGCCAGAAACCACTCTTCTTTTGGTAGGTAGGCTACCTAATGCTTACCACTCCCACTGATAAGCTAGAAGGCTTCCCTCTGACACAGAAAGGCTTGTGGGGCTCAGAAGCTTACATACAGTCCTAGATACAGCAAATCTGTATCTGGACTAGACTAGTTACAGGAAAGGTGGGAAACAAGTACAAACGTGGGCTTTTAAACATTAAATTTGAAAGAGATGGAAACACTACCCAAACAGCCAATAAACTACAATTTATGGGCCAGAAACCACTCTTCTTGTGGTAGATAGGCTACCTAGTGCTTACCACTCCCACTGATAAGCTAGAAGGCTTCCGTCTGACTCAGAAAAGCTTGGGGGCTCAGAAGTTTACAACAGTCCTGGATACAGCAAATTGGTATCTATATATATGTGTGTGTGTTGATCTATACTAAATTATTTAATTACCAATCTGTATTATATCAAATCTTAGACCACTGCAGCAAATGGCAAATACAGACACACACACACTGAAAGCACCAACATTTTTAAAAACTGTGTTTTGGCAGGAGAGAGGGCAAGTTCCACAAACTCCCAGATCACATAAAAGTATGGAAAAGGGAAATATCCCTACTTTACTCTCTCCAGTCTTGACAGAAGCTCATACTGTGCTATCCCTTAGCAGTGAAAGTGAGCAGACCATATCCATTCATTTATACTGATGCACATACATGATCTGGACATCATAGATGAACTTTGACCTATTGACATAAGTGCATTTGATGAAATGAAGCAAAAATGTCATGCAGATAGGGGGTTGTCCAACATTTCAAACACTGAGGGGCCCACCATTCTTGGTGATTTGCTTTTGTGAATCTTCTATCTGCTATCTGTTTTTGCTTATTTACCACTAGGCACCCAATTACCTTTCAAATGTTTGTTTCAGACTGTGTATTGTCACTATTCTTTATGTCATGTTTGTTACTATGCTTTATTTAATGTATGTTTCCAAATGTTCTACTCAAACAAAAAGATTTTTGTTAAAAGGATTTAGAGGTGGGCAGACTTGAATACCCCACTAAGTGACATCTCAGTAAATGTATCCTGATGGAGTCTCTCTTCCATGACAATCGGACAGTTACAGGCTGCAGCGGTGATAGGGGTGCTGTTGCTGCTGACCATTCTTTTCATTGTTGTCCTGATTCCTCCAGTCACTGCCCCTCAAAAAAAAAATACCCACTAAACAAAGAATGCTGTCTAACACCTTTGTGTTCTTAGCTTTTCCATTACAATGAGGTTCATGGGTTTCTGGCTTTTTTTTATTTTTATATTTTATCAGCTCGAGTATTCAGAAATCTTCCTCACTCTTTGTCTACCATATATATCATTTCTATAGAAGATTCAACATCCAGGAATATAATAATCACGCCATCCCTTTCTGCCACTGTGTTCTACCTTTTCTCCACACCTTTTATTGTCTGTGCTAGCAACTTGTCTGGTATATTTTTATTCAAGAGTTGATTATTTTAATTGTGACATCTACTGAAAATCCTTCCAGGCAGTCTGAAACAGCTGCACTGTTATCTTCTCAAGCAGAACTCTAATATCCCCAGAAAAAACAATTCCCCAGGTTACTCATGTCCCTTTGCTGCCATGTATTGTTAGTCAGTCATAAATTAAGTTATCTGTTTTTATGTGCTGTAATCACTGTGTATGTCTACTTCCTGTTCATTGAATTTATTCTAGACCAGGAGCCCAATGAGGCCAACAATGTTTATAAATGAGTTAAATGACTAAATGACTCATATCACCTACTCTCATGTGTATATCAATTTCAAAGCAGTATAGTTACAGAATTGCCAGATAAAAGCACTGCTGTCCAGCCTTTCCTTTATGCAGTAAAATGCCGCATGACATTTGCTCTATTTCTTCTATGCACTTTTAATAAGAGAATCAACAGAGGTACCAGTTTAAGAATCAATGTTGTATAATACTAGGCCTTTGTAGGGATGGACAACCATTCAGTTACCCTTCTAGCTACAATAATTTACACTGTAATCTTTGCTGGTCATTCTGGTGCTGGATCAAAATGATGTTGACTTTCATACTAATCTTTCTGCTGTGACTTGTTATGCTAGTGGGCTTACCTAATGATCTATTTGCATCACTTTTAATAGCCTAATGTTGTTGTGTCTTTCGGCTTATCATGGTTAGGGGTCGCCACAGCGGAACTCTGGTCCGCAAATGTTTGGTAGTGGATTTTTACGTGCCGAGTTACCAGCTCTGATGCACAACCTTCAACGAAGGCATGCCCATTCATGCATGCCTCCACACAGAAGACACTCTAGCTGAGAATCGAACGTGACAACGTCTTGCTGTGAGGCGACAACGCTACCGCAGCACCACTACCGCGGGTCACTTTTAATAGTCTAATAATGCAAGTAATCAATAATGTTTCACATGATGGACAATATAGGGAAATAAAAAGGGGTGCAAAGAAGCTCAATGCCATTGAAAAGGAGTGTCTCTCCTCCCTAGCAGTGTTATTATAAAACTCTAATGCTTACATTCAATGACATGGCTAAAGTTATGGTTTAGTAGTTGTTAGCTGTGTCCGGAAGGACTTTTTAAAAACATTCTTCAGATACTAAAGGAAAAGCAGTCCCTGATAATTAAAATCTTAACTGAAAGATGAAAGTGTTTTAAAAAATGCTTCTGATTTTTTTGTGTTGTTTTTAGTACTTGTTTCTATACACAGTAGCATCCCATTTAATTAGGACAACCTAACTCACTTCCATAACAAATAAATACTTCCTTCCTATATAGCTTCTATCCAACTTTCAGAGTCCACCACCACTAAATATCCTGCAGCTTCTTGCTTCCTTCTTGATCACTACTTCTCCACTAACTGCCAGCTATAACATACAGATCCATTTACATAATCGTGTTACTCCTCAGCTTATTCTGTATTCTTCTGTATGTCTCTCCTGGCAACTATACAGCTACACTGGAAGATATCCTGCATTGGATATTCATAACAATTCCATGAGAAAAAAATGCTACTAGGTGATGTTAATATCAGTGGTTGGACATAACCACTAGGTCCTCTACCTCTAGCATGAACTTATGTGGTTTTATACAACTAATTAATAGCCCCACACATTATAGTAAGACATCAAGTTCCTTATTAGAATGGATCATAGTATCACACCCTAGCAAATTCACTACAACAGGTACAATGTCGGGAACCATTTGAAATGGTGGAATCCACTAGAGTGAGTCCCAAAATACAGAGACTGAATGGCCAAAAAATGGGCTCACATATACTGTCTAATTTGCTTATTTCTTGGAATATTTCCTTTTTCCAAAGTATGGCGATCTCAGAGGTAGTATTTATAAATTTGTGGGGTGTGGGGGGCTTCTCCCCTGCAAACAAGATGTTTAAAGTAGAAGGGAAATCTTTTAGATTTGCTCTTTTCATGGGTTTGGGCAATCTTTGAGATTTGCTCTTTTCCTGGGTTTGTGGTCTTTTTTTTTGGCTTGTTGGCACTTGGCATTTTGAGTGCCGATATTTCAATAGCGTGCCTACAATGTCAGGCTCTCCCAGTGACCATCTCCAAATACAACCAGACATCCCACACATCTGCTTAAGCAGTATGTTTGTAAAACAACATGCAATCTCTCCATGTTTAACTCAGAAATTACCCTATCTTCTATAAACTGTAACGTTCTAAAAATCCTCCCCTTAGAGGATGCTGCAAATTAATTCAGTACAGCTTTCCTAAATATCCTAAATAGCCTTGTATCTCCTAGAAGATAGAGACTAAAAACAAATAATGCAATCTGGCTATCCAAGAAGAGTAGAATGCTAATGCAGGATAGAGAAAAAGCATGGAAAGAATGGAAAAAATATAAAGTACCACAATAACTTGATAACGTCAGAATACTGCCCAACCACACTAAAAAGCAAATAAATGTAGACAAAGAAACCATACTATAACAACATTCAGAACAATCATAAGTACAACCCTAAACATTCTGGTCAGCCATTAAACAAACCATATATGCTGTCCAAAAATTCAGCAGACCTTGTGAACGAGGAGAAGCCTTGGGGGCACAGGTGATTCTAAGTTTGAAGAAGCAAAAAAAAAAAAAAAAAAATTCTTTATGCCCATCTTTGAATATTCTGCCTCCTTATCCCGTTTGTGCTCACATGCTACCCTCTAAGTATGTTGTAAAATTAGCAAGAGGTATGAAAATGTAATTCTTTGTTCCTGCTGTATTTTTGTATCCTTTCCTTATGTTTACAAGTGCAGTTCTACTCACACCAAGCATATATTTTGTAAAAGCCATAACATCGATGCCTTGGCTCTGTTTTACCTCTACTACTGAAATGGTTTTTACTTGGGTTACTGGATGGAGATCTAGCTCACCTGCAGTAAGTACAGAATCTAATAGCCAGGATGGCTTTGGGCATGACCCAGCTGTGCCATATTATGCCTGTGCTACAAGATTTGTACTAGCTGCCAGCTGCAGTCAGATGTATATTAAAAATGTTTACCATCACCTACCAAACCTTGCATGATGTGGATTGTGCTTACCTTAGAGACTTGGTGAAATTGTAAGACACAGTTAGTTAGTCAGGTTACAAGATAAGGTGTGGGTACTGGTAGTTCCTGAAACCCAGGTGAAAAATTCTGGTAATATCTCCCCTGCACATTTTGAAATGTGGGACCTACTAGAGAGTCCCGAAATACAGCGAGTGAATGGCTGAAAGAACGGACTTATAAAGTCTAAACATGAGATGCCATTTCTTGGAATATTCCTTTTTGTCAGAGATATGGTGATATCAGAGTTGGTGTATATAAGTTTGGGTTGTGGGGGAGGCTTGCCTCCTACATGGGGCGCAGGGGGCTTAATCCCCCCAAAAAGAAGTTTGAAGTAGAAGAGAGATTTTCAAGATTCGCTCTTCTCTGGTTTTTGGTCTTTTTTTCAGCTTTTTGGCACTTGGCATTTCAAATGCCATCATTTCAACAGGGAACCCTTTTGCTTACCTAGCTCTGATCCTCTGGAATTAGCTACCATCTCTGATTAAGACATGCAGACTGATACCTTTCTTTATGAGATCTCTGTATTACCATCTTTTTTAAGAGTGAGTATTGAGTGACAGCTGTTCAACCTTTTGAACTTTTAATTTTTAATTTAAAAATGTTATAGTAATTATAAGATTTTTTTGTACTTTTTGCTGCAGTTTTATTAGACATGCTTTGATAGATTTTTAAAATTCACTTACAATGCTGTTTAAATATTTTAATATTTTCAAATAAATATGTAATCAAGCAAAATAGAACAAAGTTAACTTTTTGAAAGGTAGACAAAATATGCTTTTTATAGCCAATACATAACCAAAGGTTTTTTTATAAACAGTTTGCACCAAGCAATAACTCAACTAAGAGGCAAATCATTACTCACTAGTGCTTTACATTCTTTAATGTAATTGGTTCCATGACATCTGCATGTGCCTTTCTCAGTAAGGTGATCACACAGAAAGCTAATGCGTATTTTAAGAATCATTTTCTAAGATTTGCAGAAAGGGCATTTCAGATGGCAAATCACAACAGCTAAGGTTGAAAAGGCCTAATTGTCTTAACTAATTCCTGTGGAGGATAGTAATGAACAGAGTGGCCTATTATATTTATTTATTTTTTTAGTTATTTAAAATGTAAATAGAGTAACTACAGTGGTCAATTTTGAAGCACCACCTTTTCAACAGTCAAGCAAAAGAAGCAAACATCAGTACAGTTATTCAAGTCCTAGAAGTGTAAATACAATAATACTCACTAAGATATTTCTCAAGGACTGAGGCTACATAGGGATGCTTTTATGAAAACTCAGACAGTTATATGACAGAAAAGCTCACCACAATATCGAAAAACGGAATGTCGACAAACACTGAGTGAGCACTGCTCTGAAGATTACCTCAGAACAGGCTTAATCAGTAACAAGTGTTTTAGCAAGCTATGTGACTTTCTAAATGTTCTGTGAGCTAGAAATTATTATAACCTGAAAGACAAACTGCAAAATACAGTCAGTGCAAAACCGGTTTCACTGTAGCCAGACGTCTGACGTACAACAAGGACCTAAATGATAACAGTCAGTTCAGAATGTAATTATTCCACACAGTTGTATAAATTTAGTATTTGTGCTTAATGTGCTCTAAATAAAGGAAATCAGGTGCAGTGTGCAATCAATGAAACAGTATTTGAATTTACAGAAGCAGTTTAATTGTGCAAAAAAACACTGTGTTAAAACAGAAAATTCTAAATTAATGGAAGTCACGTTGGTTTTGAATATCTCCCTCCTGCCTTTGTGTGTAATTTCATGTCATTTTTGAAACGCAGGTTAAAAAGCTTTGTGTTCTTCATTGTGATAAAAATTGCAAGTAACTATTTAAAAAATAAAGACATTTTAAATTCATCATCTCTTCTACAGTGTGATGTCCTCAAGTGAACAACTGTGAAAAAGTGCTTTAACCCAGTGAAAAGGCTGTAGGTTTAAAACCATCTTCAGCCTATTACTCTTTGTATATTGTTATGTCTTCCGATGAAATGAACAAGATGGCGGAAGTGCTTTATTATGGTGAAAAGGAGGTGAGCTTAATTGCCCTTCCCTATATCACTAAGAAGACAGATATTAGAACTGCTTCCTTCCTTTCTGCAAATGACTGCATTTCTGTGTCCTTCTCTATATCACTTACTAGACATATATTAGATGAACTGTCCCCATTTGCTGCAATAGACTGCATTCCTATGTCCTTTACTGTATCACCTACGCTGACTCACATTTGCTGTACCAGACTGCTGTTAGACAGCTTTCCAGTGATGTATGACAAGAGGGAACAGCACACTATTAATCTACAAACCATGCATTTTATTTAGATGGTAAGTATCGGTGATAGCACTGGGTGCCTTCATATTTTGTAGAAGGTAGCATCACTTGTTGACCGGTTGGCCACACAGCTTTTTTGAAATTAACGCAGCTATGAAAATATTGCTAAAACTCTTAACTGCTTTACCAAACAAACATTTATATGTCAGAATGTCTTTGCACTATCCAACATATTTAAGGTAATTTTTTTTTACTAACACCCACTGCTTGTATACACCATTCCCAATGCAATGGCATCTCACTCCATTTTGTTTATTATTAAAGGTAAACATATAATGTATCTTATATTTTTCATAACTTTTTGCCTAATATCCCACCTCTGTACATCACACTCTGACAATTTCACAGTGCATGCTTAGAAAATCATGTTAATTTATAGATGCCATCTTGGTGTCTTGTATGTAACTATAACAGAACTTCAGAAATTAGACTTTGAAAACATAGTCATGAACATAGGAAGGTCTCCTGTACAGATGACTATTCTCTTACAGGATACTCAGAATCTCTGCTTTCCTGATGGCTATACTCTTGTACAAAACAGTGGGTTAACATTTACCTAAACTACTGCCAATTTAGGTAGACATGACCTTGGCTTAACATCTTATCTGAATGAACATACCTGTGGAATGTAAACAGAGGCACTGTTTTTGGTCTGGTGTTACTTACCAACTGTGTATTGACAACACCCAAAATGGTATTAGTAAAGTATACCAGCATTCATTTTTTCACAAAATAACACATTCATTTGCCAGCCCACAGGACAAGGTTTGAATTACTTACTGTAGCCCTAACCAGCAGAGACTTGCACATACACTCCCATATATAATGCCAAAACATTTGATATATTCAAAGTTTTCAACATTTAAAAGCCAAACCCAGACTTACATCACCCTTATGCACTCATCTTCTTCATTTTGACATTTCCATCACTCAAAAATTGAGCTTCTCATGAAGTTTCCAAGCATTTCACTTTATCAAAAAACTCTCAGTTTGACAGAGTGAAGTAAAGCCATACAACCACACTTGTACATATATTTATAACATATAAATAATATATATATATATATATATATATATATATACAGACAGAGGTAGATACAAATCAAACCAAAGGGTAAAGAGGCCACACAGGCAAACAGTTCAATAAAAACCACAAGAAAAACCCATCCAAGTTAGAGTTTTCACTGTGTAATACCTTAGACCTTCTGTAATGGAGGCTCACTGGAAATATGCAAATGACTCCTTAAGGGCACACAGTGTTTCAACTACATGACTTCTGAATGCCCATGACATTCTACTTTTTACTTTTTAGGTCTTTATAAGTAAGTTCAGATCAATAAAGCCAAACCCCACTAGCTGTGTTCATGCATGTTTTTAATGGCCTCATTAGTACAACATTATGTATATATATATATATATATATATATATATATATATATATATATATATATATATATATATATATATATATATATATATATATATATATATTTATATAAAAAATTATATGTATGTATAGGTTTCTTAGTATTGGTCGAGTTGAGTGTTGGGGAATGTGTCCTTTACCCAGGAATTGTTTATATAATTGCCAGGTAGTATGGTGGCACAGCCCCCCCCACATGTTAATCTTTTTATATTTTGCATGTGCCAAGGTTGTTGCTTAGTGCATGCATAGCTGTGTGTCGACATTCATATTGTTGACATTTTGCTCTAACCCTAATTGGAGTTACTCTTGTCGAGGTAAAAGAGCTAAGTAGGCCCATCAATCAAGGACATGCACAAGGATTGGCTTATGGACATCTGTGTGGTAGAAAATGGAGGTATAAAAAGGAAATGTACAAATTGCACATCCCACATCTAAATTATACATTCCAGTCACATTTAATCTGTTAAAATACATAAACTAGTAAGAATATCTGAGGACAAAACTAACATTTAAATCCATTCATTTATTTAAGATAAGGCTTTAAAGAAAGATTGCTATTCAAGCCAGGATCCTTGGAATTTATTTTATTTTTTTACCAGGAATGTCCGACTAGGACAGAGCCTATTTTCAGCAGAAGCTCATGGAGAAATGTTCCAGACATATGTCTTTAAAATGTGGGAAGAGACCAGAGTACCCAGAGGAAACCCACACAAATGCAGGGAGGACATGCAGACTCCACACAGAAGGCACCACAGCCAAGAATCTAACCAGAGAAGCTCTTGTAGTGAGGTGACAATGTTAACCGCTGTACCACAAGGAAGAAGCAATTAAAATGTTCCAAAAATATATTTTGCAATCCAAAGATGCTCTATATGAATCAGATATTGCTTCTCTTCTGAAGTTTGGGTGTACAGTTACTTTGATGCAGTATATATTAATTCAAGTTATAGATCAGCTCAAAGATTGATGTCATAAGCCATATATGATCGCAGATGGAAGGGATGGATGAAGTCACATGCATAATACTGTTTACTGCAGCAACAACAGCTTGATGTATTTACTTTTAGTATGAAGGATCAGAAATATAACTGTGAAGCAATGAGATTCCATGCTGGGTTAAAAGAAGCGTAAAAATAGACTGTCTGTGCAATCTAGCACTTTACAGTTAGTGTTACGCTGTTAAGAACACTGGCACTCAAAGTGTAAGAGATAGTCGAGGATGGGCCTTTAACTGGTACTGTATTTCACATTCTTCTTATCTTGGCTTAAATAAGATTTAGCCTTATCTTAAAAAAAGGAATGTTCTCAGGTGATAGCATTGTGCTGAATTGTATTTTCTATTGGTTCATTAATTTTTAATTTGACAGATTTGTATACGTAGGTGTGAGTTATGCAGTCTGTAAATTTGCTGAAGATGCTACTGAGTAAAAGCTTGGAATGGTGTGTCTGCAATAAATCTTTCAATAACAGTTTGCAGAATTCTTGTTTTAGTTTGGTATTCAGTTGTTGCACCTCTGAGCTTGTGTGCAGCAGAGATGAGCAGACACACACATGTGTATGTCTATGTATATATATATATTTATATATATATATATATATATATATATATATATATATATATATATAATTTATTTATTTGTCTTTTGTTAACCGGGTTAGTCCACTGGGCTGGTGGCCCATTTTCAGTGGAGACTCGAGGAGAAGCTCCATACAAAGAATAAATTACAGAGTTCACATAGCAGAAATGAGAGTTTGGATACATAAATTCCTAGAAACATGCCGCCATATAAGAAATAAGAGTACAAATCAATAAAATATTCATGCAATAATGAAAATTAACAATTCAAATAAATTCAGCAAGGACAATAGCTAGAAAATTACAAAAAAATGTAGATTTACAATAGTTCATCAGAGAAAAGCCCTTAAAATGTAATTAAGGATTAAACCAAGTTGGTAGTGAGGAAAAAAAAGTATTAAAAAGAGGGGTAGAAGAAGAGGGGGTGGGAACCAAAGTTTAGGAGAGTCAGAAGAGTAAGGATGGTAAAATTATGCATCTGTGAGAAGGGTGTGTGTGAAGGAATAGTAGTAAAGGAAGAGAAAAAATAAGATTTAGGTGGAGCTTTGCGGCATAGCTGATGTACAACAGTGATGGAATATAAGAAATACATTAGCGTCAGGAAAGGACAATTTTTCAGTAACACCTGGGTGAGTAAAAGTTAGGTAGGGTGGTGACAGGGGCAGGAGGAAGACTTAGCAATGTAGCTCTTCAATTTTCTTTTGAAAAGAGAGGAAGAGTGAATAGACTTTATATTGGTGGGGAGTTTGTTCCAAGTTTGAGATATAGAGCACTTATAAAGTAATTTGCCTATGCTTTTATTAGGCCTGTAGGTGTTAAGTAGCTGTTGGTCTGTGCTAAGAAGAGATCGGGAACATTTGCATAGGGATAGGAGGTTAGACAAGGAGGGACACACTGCAGGTTTGTAAAGTAGAGAATCTGTCATCTGAAGCTGAGAAAGTTGTAATAGTTGAGGGAATTCAAGTCACTATAGTTGTTTAAGGGCAAGGCAGTGATGGGATTTGTAAGTGAAGTTACAGGCAAATCTGGCTATCTGGTTGTAAGTTTGTTCAAATTTGGTTAAAAGATTTGCTTAGAGGGGGATAAATATAGGAGAAGCATAGAGTAGGCAAGGGAGGAGGTACGCTTGAACTAGTAAAGTCCTTGAGGTGATGGAAGAATTTTTTTTTTCTATACAAGAGACAGAGTTTTTGATTGGTCTTTTTGACTGATTGCTGGATATGGAGGTCAAATTTCAGTTGATCATCAGTTGTGATCCTAGAAGTTTGGTATGGGGTCAGCAGGAATGATAGTGTTATCTAGAGAGAGTGAAGGAAGTTTTAAGACTGGACATAGATTTTGGAAGGAAGAGAAGAAGCTTAGTTTTCTTAGGGTTAAGGATGAGTTGGTACATGATTAGCCAGTGTTCAGTGGTGTTAAACGAAGTCTGTGTAAGGGAGTGCAGGTCGGTATGGTTGTCAAAGAGGGTAATAAGAGTATAATCATCTGCATACTGGATCAGAGATGAGGTGCAGCAGGTGGCGCATAGATTGTTAGCAAAAATATTAAAGATAAGGGGGGCCTAGAATGGATCCTTCGGGTACACCTGAAAGGAGAGCAGGAAGTCTGCCTTCTGAGAGATTGCTGTCTGTTATTTAGATAACCAAAGGGTAGTGGATGCAGAGAGGTTGAGTTCAGTTAGTTTAGTAAGAAGCTCAGGGTGAGAGACCATGTCAAAAGCCTTGGAGAGGTCAAGGAAAAGGCATAACACCAGTTTGTTGTTGTCTCTTACGTCTGCTATAGTCTGGGTGAAGGATAGAAGAGCAGTGGACGTGCTGTGGTGGGGTCTGAATCTGTGTTGAAGGGATGAGTAGATTTTTCTGGAGTAGATATTCAAGAAGTTGTTTGTCAATGCATTTCTCAAGAATTTATGAGAGAGGAGAGAGGATGGCTATAGGTCAGAAATTGGAAGGAGTTGGTGGAGTTGCCCCCTTTGTGAAGTGGAATTGTATAAATGGATTTTCAAATTTCTGGGACTGAGGATTGTTTAATAGAGTGGCTGATAAGGATAGAAAAAGGGTATGCTATATTATTGGCTGCAAGTTTGACAAATTGGGGGTAAGTTGTCGGAGGAAGGAGAACAAGGCTTAAGATTCTGCAGAAGACATTTTATATAAGCAGTGGAAACAGGTTTCAGAGTGAAGGCTGAATGGTGGTAGAGGGGGTGGGGAGTTATGATTGGTTAGTGTCAGAAGGGTTTAGTTTGCGGATAGAGTCTATGAAGTAATTGTTTAGTAGGGTGGCAGTTTCAAGAGGAGTTTTATTGAGAAGGGGTTGAGGTAGAAGTTTCCTGGATGGAGAATATTGTTTATGGTGTACCAAAACTTTTTGGGGTTTGAGGTATAGGTAGATTGAGCTTCTAAACAGAAGTTTGTCTTGTCTCAGACAATAGGTTTTTTGGTAAGGTTTCTTAGTTCTTTAAATTTAAGGAGGAGAGAAGAAGATTTTGACTTTGTCCATTATTTCCAGGTAGAGTCTCTGAGTTTCATGGTGGAAAGGGTATCTTTGGAGAGCCTGTGTGTGGGATTAGATTTGATCCTAATTTTCCTGATGGGTGCTAGGGAGTTTAGTATGTCTAGAAAAGTATTGTTAAACTCAAGAACAGCATCATTTAGAGGAAGGTTAAACAGGTGAGAGCAGTTTACAACAGAAAGTTGAAAAAAGTTTCTTTGTTGAAATTAGATTTCTGCAGTCTCTATAAAGGTGGGTTTTAGAGGTATCAGAAGGTACTCTTAGTATTGAGATAGGGAGGTGGTCACTTAAGGAGTCTGGTAAAGTATTGGGATAATGGTACTGATTACAGTTGGAAGTTAAGATCCAATCAAGAATGGAGCTGGAGTTTTTATTGATACAGGTGGGAGTAGAAATGAGTTGATTGAACCGAAACAGGTTTATACTAAGGCTATGGGAGTGGAGGGAGAGTTTATTCCAATTGATATTGACATCACCTAGTAAGATTGCCTCATAAGACAGATGTTGGGAGATCCAGGATAAGATAGATTTAAGAACTGGAATATTGTTACCAGGAGGTATATAGACAGATGCTATTGCAAATTTCTTGTGTGGGTTAAGGTGGCAGTTGAGGAAGACGAGTTCAGTAGGTGAAAAGTCTTGGAGGGGTAGGGAGAGGGCTGGAAAGGTTAAGCTGTTCTGAGTACATGATAGCAACACCTCCCCCTTTTTTGAATAGTCTGTCTTGCCGGAATGTGTTACAGCTGGAGGTAAGAATTTCAGAGTTTGTGATATGAGGTTTGAGCCAAGTTCCTGTGAGAGTTAGGATGTGGGGAGAGTGGTTTGATATCCAAGCATGCAAGTCTGCGATTTTGTTAGTGAGGTTTTGTAGATTTATGAAGTAGATAAGATAGGTGTTTAGTTGGGAAGGTTGGGAGTTGGTGCCTGTTAGCTGAGGTGGAGGTGGTAGGGTTGGAGGAAAAGGCTGGGCCAGGATTAGGGTGGATGTCCTCATCTGGTAGGAGAGAAATACTAAGTAAGTTAGGTTTAGAGAACTAGAAGTAGTAACTAGTGGGTTTGAACTTTTGTTTAGTGGGAGGGAGAGAAATATTGAATGGTTTAGTTTGCAATAGTGAATATAGGAGGTACTAAGGGTGAGATAGGGAATTTTAGGTGTTCATTGAAGGCGGATATTACTTGGGCAAGAGTGGGAGAAAGAGGAGGGTACATTAGGATAGAGTGATAAGATAAGCTGCAGAGGAGGAATAGACTGGGAGGTAAGAGGAACTGCAGTAGCATGCTGTTATACTATGTGGATATAAGCATGGATATGAGGAGTGTGTGGTTATTGATTATATGGAGATATTGTAAGAAAGTTAAGAAGGAGTAAGGAGGAACAGTAGGTGGAGGAGGGAAAGGAAGAGTAAATGAATGAAAGATTTAGGGTAAATATGGGAGAGAGCAATTGATTTGTGCTATAGAGCTGGAAGGTAGTGGGAGGTAGGGGAGAGGAGAGCAGGGTATAGGAGGGTTTAGTGATTAGAGCAGGGAGGAGCTGACTGCATAGTTGGAGTGGGGGGAGGGCCCTTTCAGGGAGGTTAGAGTATAAAGTTAGAGTAACCAGGGGTGTGTGGGAATGGGGGTAGGGTAGAGGAGTGGAGTGAGCCTGAGTGTAGCAAGGGTGAACAGAGCAGTCTGGCCCTGGCTTCAGCTTGTGAAAACAATCAGCAAGGTAATTTAAGGTTTGGATTCTCAGGGACTGCCGACAAGAAGATTTGGATTAGGTTTTGGTATACTACCAAAATAAAAAAAGGAAAAAAATAAATTAAAATTTGTGTAAGAACTCAGAGAATATTACTGGTAATATACTATAGTAAATATGACAAAATGAGTGGGAAGGTGGATAGGTAACAGTGATAGAAAAAAGGATAACAAGGAAATAGTGGAGTAAGATATATAAAGGAATGAGAAGGTGTAGTAGCAGAGGTGGAGGGGAGAAGAAAAGAGAAGGGATGCAGACAGAAGGGGAGAAGTACAGGAGTGGGTAAATATGAAGGAAGTAGTAAAAGGATAGGATATAGTAAAGAAAGAGAGGGTGTAATAGCAGAGGTAGAAAGAAGGAAAAAATGGACTGAGAAAGTGAGAATTAGAGAGAGAAAAAACGTATACATAGGTACATACACACACACACACACACACACACATATATATATATATATATATATATATATATATATATATATATATATATATATATATATATATATATATATATATATATATATATATATATGCACATGTGCATTGTGTGTGTATATATATATATATATATATATATATATATATATATATATATATATATATATACATACACATATCTCTGTCTATTTGCATATGCATATAATTATTTTATTCATTTGTTTGCTAGACAAGACCTAATAGATGTGACAGCCTCTTTTCAGGACAGTTCAGGGCCATTAGTATAGCTAAATGACTTGCTCTGAAGTGCACAGTACAGTGAACATTGAGGTAATCAGACACAATAAAGAAGCATGAAGCTTGTTAAATGAACAATAAAACTTGCTAGCAGTTTGTGGCATTAACCCAATGTGTTAAGATAAAGAAACAGTTATAAGTCAGTACCCTACATGTAGTCTGTGACTTACTGGATGACCATTAGTTCCTCAATCTCATTTCCTGGATTGTATTTTCTATTAAATGATTACATTTCAGGACCACAGTTCATGTTGGTACCGTGTTCATTTTACAAAGTATTTTTTCTTTTCCCCGAGCTGCATGACCATGGACTTTGCATATTTAAGTAGGTGTGTGTGTGTGTGTGTGTGTGTGTGTGTGTGTGTGTGTGTGTGTGTGTGAGTGTGTGTGTGTGTGTGCGCGCGCGCGCGCGCTGGAATGAAGCTGACCAGAAGGGGAAAGTGTGGATGGAAACATGATAGCTGTATTACGCACTGTGTTTGTAGAGGTAATTTTCAATCTTTTTGGATCTGTGGGCTTGCATTGGAGAGGCAGCATTTTGAAGTTTACCCATTATATGTATGCCTTTGTATTTCCAGAAATTTTGAATTGCAAGTGCAATCTGCTCTTGGAATATTATGTATTATGTAAAGCACTGTAGTGCAACTATAAGAAAAATCATTATAATCAAAAACTTTAAAAAGGATTTCAGTCAACAACTTAATACAGGTTGATAGCATTTCATAACAAACTCTTTAGCTGTAGTCACCTGGAGCCTTGGGCAATCCCTTCTGTGTTGATAGAAAGCAAAGTTAGAAGTCAGCAAGTGTAAACCCAGAAAAACTTAGGGATGGATTCCAGAAGGACTGGCTATGGAGTAACATGCCAAATTAGTGAGTTACTCCATACCCAAGTCAAAAATATAGGGCTCTTCCAGTTCCCATTTAACATATACAAATGGGGACTGACAAGACCTTAATCTTGATTCCAAGAGAAGAACTGGGCTTGCCTCAGCAAAATAATTCAGTACATTTGCAAGGCTTGTCAATATATGTGGCTGAATCAGTGTTGAAGCCTGTTGAAAATGAATGGGCTTCTTGGAAATTTGGACAATGATGGTGCAGACAGTAGCAGGTGGGAAGTCAAACTGCCTTCAGTGCATAATTTCACATAAAAGTGGCATTGTATCGAAAGTTTCAAGAATTGAGCATGGTGTATCAGGGGCCATACACAAGCACATCTGTGTATAGTGCACAGCTTGTCTTGGGAATAGTTTGCTTTAATGTTTGTTTAAAAATAAATCAAAATCCCTGTTAGGCAAGTGGTTCCACATTCATGCCCCTCTTCTTGAACATGGGGAAAGGCCCCATTTTATACACAGTGAAAGAAAAGGGAAAAAAAGAATGGAGAACGGAATGAATGAGAAGGAAGGGAGGGGGAGGGTGTACAGCAGGACACACCCACACATGAAATTGTGAAGACATACAGGGCAATGGTGTATAGACAAGAAAGGAGGTATGAGACAGAGATAAACAGATAAACAGCAGATAGACAAATGGCTGGAGACAAGGAAGGATACAGGCAGCATTATTGTTGTTGACCAGGCCATGGGACACTACTGACTTTATTATGAGCTAGCAGATACAGGCCTTAGGTCTGGGTAGCCAGTGTTATGGCTACAACTGTCTCTGGTGACCTGAGAGGGTGGGCAATCTTCTCTGGTAAATACAAAACCTTCTGTAACAGAGAGTTGATGCATTGTAACACAGAGAGCCATTGCCCTATCAACTGCTGCCTCCATTACATGCTCCTGCTCTAATTGAGCTAAGAAAGGCCACTGGGGAAGGCCAACTGCCCAGGATGGGATGGAAGCTGACATTTGTAATTTTGTTTAGGCTGCACTTGTGTGGTCCTAAATGGCAATAAAGTTTCTTTGAAACTTTAAAACCATGACAGTAGGGGGTGGTGGCTGACATGCATGCAGATCAGATGGACAGCCACAGCCTGCAAAAGGACCAAACATAGGGACATGTGCTATTAGTGTGGCAGACTCAGGAGATTTTCAATAACAAGGTAGCTACAGTGATAGAAAGACATATGTGATAATCTAGGCCACAGACATATCAAATTTATAACCATGAAACATACAGAAACATATTCAAGTAAGAAAAGCTTGTAGTAATTATTTCAGGTTAATAAAACATAAATACACCACATAGTAACATTATGGGAAGAGCATGAAGCAATCTACAACCAAAGATATATCTGTGACAAGTATCCCCGGCTAGGAGTAACTTCTGTGGTGAACCACACACGTAATGGCAACTTGTCTGGTCCTTGATAGCCCAACAAAGAAACTCAAGAAGCAGACTGTAAACTAAAAGAGACATGCATCTTATGGTTTGATTATATTGGTGTGGCACATTTTAACTTGGATGAACTTGGCATGCTAGAGGTCTTTTGCCATCTACATTTATGTATTCTAACTTGTCTTTATGCAAATATATTTGATCTCATGACACAAACATGTGAAAAAAATGCTGCAGAAGATGCAAAGCTTAAGCTGCCACAATCCATTCCTATAAAGGCCGTGTGTGTTCAAGATTGGGGTGATGCCAGAGTAGCAAATTAAGAGTAATTGACTCATGCAGTTGATTGAGATATAATAAGGCTACAGGCCTGGGTGGTTTAATTTGACTTGTAGCACTGGAAATTTGAAGAAGTATAACTTCCTAAATTGATAACATTCTAGGGAGAAGGGTGCTGCAAAAGACAATGGCATCTGTATGGATACCCACTGATTAAATGATTCCAAATAAAGTAACTCTCTTAACAATGAAACTCTAGACACGAGATCTTAACTTTAGCATTCCTTCATTCACTAAAACAAAATTCTAATCAGAATATTAATGTCTGCAAAATAATCAAACAAATGGAAAACGTGTTTTATACAGTATACAATGCTTTAACAATACTATACATAATTTAACTCTGCATAGGTTCATAGATTCATAGGTGTGTACTAGGCTAATGGCCCTGGAGCCTTTACAAGCCTAGCCCATAGGATTATCCTGGCATGGTGCCACCCGACCTTAGTTCCCAGTGCCTCTGTCGAGTAGAGCCGCTGGAGTGATGCCCAGGGTGAATTTTCTATTTCCCATCCACTCATCAAGATTTCACTTGAAGAGGGCCAGTGAGGTGCTCTGTTTGACATGTATGGGAAGTCTATTCCATAGCATGGGCAGTCTCTGGGTTATGAAACTGTCCCTCCAGCACATTCTGTTGATTGTGGTAATGAGGTTGAGGTTTCTGGAGCATGTGGTATGGAGGGATTGGGATTTCTTTAGATGTAGCATTTCTAACAGAGCTGGGTCAGACATGGCTTTGTAAGTCAAGCAGAGATCTCCTCTAAGTAGGCGATATGAGACAGAGAATAGTTGGAGTTTTTTGAGTCTGTCCATATAGGACAAGTGTTTAAGGCCTAGGATGCTCTTTGTGAGGTACTTTTGCGGCCTCTCCAGTTGTTGCAGGTGTCTAGTGAGGTAAATGCCAAATGGGGCATTGTACTTGATGATTGGCCTAATGAGGGAAGAGTAGAGGGAGACGATGACCTCTTTCTTCCTGGATGCAAAACCCTTAGTAATGAGATGTGCCACATAGAAGGACATTCTGACCACAGTGGCAATGTGGTGGTCAAAAGAGAGGTTGCTGTCAACCTGTGTCCCCAGATCTCTTATAATGCCTTCTGTGTTCAGTGGACTACTATCGATGTGGTAATTCAAGGGAACTGGGTTTTTCCCAAGGGGAATGACAACACATTTTTTGGCATTGAGCTTAAGGCCATGGTTCTGACACCAGTCGTTAGTCTCAGTGAGGCCTTTCTGTACGATGTCAACATCACTTGGAGAGTTAGTAATAGCTCCCAACTTGCAATCGTCTTTGAACTTTGTCAGCCAGAGTCCCTTCATGTTCGCCTGGATGTCAGAGAAGTAGATACTAAACAGGAGAGGACCCAGGACCGAACCCTGTGGGACTCCACTTGTAATTGGCCTACAGTGCATTGCTCTCATGTCTTGGATAGCAGAGGTCACAGCCCCCTAAAAGAGACAATTTTAATTTTATTAAAGTGTTTTTAAGTGTTAGACTTTACATAGTGTTTTATGCATTGCATTATATATGTAGTGATATTTTACATTTATACTTTTTGTAGTCATGTGTATTAAATTTTGTCTATAGACAGTCTCTTGTAAGATCTATTTTTGGGGGGAGGGGGTGTGGGCATTGTTCTACCAGTACCAACCTAGTTTATACTGATCAGCTGAACTATAGAGAGCAGACAGAGAGAGAGCAACAGGAGAATCCACAGGAGACACACTATTAAAGCAGAGGGCGTTTGGTAGCAGTCAAGAAAAAGCATGAAAAAGCAAAGCAAACAGAATAAAAACATCATTAGAAAAGAATATTTCAGTTACACAGCACTGATACCAGCTGTGATCTGCTAGATGGATTAGCTAGCGAATGTCCAAAGTGTAGTACGTAGTAGTTACTTCCCCAAGTATACCTCAAGGGTAAAGGAGAGTGCATATTAGGAAAACCACAGGTGTGAAGGAACTTCACAGATGCCATAGTAATTGAGAACAATGTTAAATACCTAGAATGGGGGAGACAGTGACTGCCATGTAGGTGAAACCAAACTAATGACAACATAGTGAATACATAGTCTGTAATCTAAAAGGCAGACATATAAACATCCAGTAATTCAAGCACATGAAAGCTGAGTGAGGTTTGTAATAGAGAATCTGCCACAAAAAAATTATCATTCATTCATTTTGATACCCATTTTATTCTAATCAAGTCATAAGGCAGTTTTAGCCTATCTCATGCAATTCCAACAGTAACATTTCCAAGTTAAAACATCATGTGTAATCTTCGGTAGTCTAGTCTAATTTCAGCTCATAGTATTTATGCAGTAAGAGTGAGAATTATAACTTAGTACAGTCAGTACATACATTTAATCTAAATGGGCTCAAAACTGATTGCTTTCCTCTCACATCACTTAATAATTTCACTGCTTTCCTTAGTGGGTGTATTAGTTTCTGGGCCAAATGCATATCTGCTGCCTGTATTGCAAAATTCCTTTTAGTAAATGTGTGTGTACAACAAATGCGTATAATATGTCTGTAATTTGTACATGCTGCTTTGACATTAAGGTGTGGCTGAAGAGAATCCTTCATCTATCCACTCTAAGTGATTCATAAATACTTAAATTATTGAATAGCTTCATTCCCTTTCTCATCCTCCATGAATCATTCATTGGCTGATTGGGATTTCCTTCCGTTTAGAATGTTTGTGGTGGATATACTTTAAGGTCAGATTCCATAACAGTGACATAGTGAAAGAGAACAGCTTCTGCAACCCACACTTGCTATAATCCATTGTAAAATCCAACCTGCCCTCAGATGACATCATCTGAGAGTGTGGTCCACCCACTTCAATACCTTGCAACACCGAATTGTTGGAAAGTGAAGTGCTGCTACATCCAGAAGAGGTAATGGGATTCTTTATAAGTAAATCTCATTACTTACGCTGAGCATAGTGCCAGAGCTACTCAAGGACTTGGCTACCTATTCTGGCCAAAATTCTTAAGTAGTATGTCAGACCTAATATTACAGGTCTGCTTGCAATACCAGGTCTGATATACAAGTGGCCATTAGGCAGTTTAGAAAAACACCTGAAATCTTCTCCATCAAAAGCAGTATCTGTCCTATCTTTTCCCAGCACTGCTGTGTTCTGCTATATGCTTTTTTTGCTTGCTGTAACCCCTATCCTGCTTTTATGTACTTATCTTTCCATCCCTTTCTTGGACTGGACTTCCATATGCGCTATATCTTTTTTTTCTCTGAAGGATAAAGCAGCTCTCTGTCACTGCTGTATTTTTTACTTGCGTTTTTGCATGCTTCACACAGTGAGGCACTAGATTGTTTCCTTGCTGTTCTTTATATGATCTTGGGGGTCTACTTTAAAACATTGACTTACCACAATGTCGACTTTCAAATCCTCGAGAAGACAAAGCTGAACCTTCAGAATGCTGAACTCCTGGAAAATCGCAATTTCACTCCAGGAAACTAACCACTGGGCCACGAATGACCACAATATGAATGGAAGCAAACTAAACCCCCACACCCCCCAACTTAATATACCAACTCCGAGACTGCACTACAGTGGAGAACAGGGCAAGGGCCCAGTGGTTAGCTTCCCAGAGTTAAATTGCAATGTTCCAGGAGTTCAGCATTCGAATGTTTCAGCGTTTTTGTCTTGATGATTTGAAAGTCAACATTTTGGTAAGTTCACATTTTAAAGTAGACCCGATCTTAGCTATATCAGTCTGCTTTACTTATGACACTGCCTTCCTCTTCATTTACCTCCTTCTTGTGCAACAATCTACCTACTGCTTGGGCAGCAAGAAGAAAGGCTATTAGCCATGGAGCTGGCTATAGAAGCCCTAGAGCTGAACATGCAAGAAACAGAGATACAGCTAGAGCTGGTGTTAAAGCAACTATAAAAAGTAGCAATAAAAGCAGAAGTCCTTGAGAAGTGAAGGAGGAGCACCAACATAACGATTCATGAATTACCCCAAAAAGGAAGAAGGGAATGACACACATTTTTGCAGAGCTGATTGGTATTCTTAAAAGTGATTTTGGATCTATTGAGAGAGTAAGAGCACACAAAGCCTTAAGGCTGAAACCTCTTGCTCATAATGTTAAACCAGTGCCTATAATTGTAAGAATCCTACCTTTTAGACACAAAAAAAATATTTTAAGTGCCACTTGGTTAGCAGGACGTCTCTTTTATAGTGGAAACAGATACATTCTGATAACGATCAATTATCAATTACAAGCAATTACAGATCCATAACTCTGACCAGCTTCATATGCAAAGACACAGAAATAGTTATTATGGGACTAATCAATAAGGATATAGGGAACCTCCAAACACTGGACCTGCCTCAGTTTGGATTCATCAAGGGCATGTCATTCTTAATCAATCTGGTAGATTTTTTGAAAATAGGTTCTTAGGTATAGGTTCATAGGTGTTGGCTGATGACTAAAAGGACCTTTTTTAAGCCTAGCCATGCATCCCAAATCTCTGACAAGTTCTGATACCCTTGATAAGTGTAAGCAGGGGCTTGGGAGATGAAACATTCACATATTGCATGTGTCCATTAGAGACATAGGTGCCAGTGTCACAAAAGCAATGGATGAAGGCAAAATGGTACACACTGCATACCTTGACCTAACCAAAGCAGGCATAGTAGAAAAGCTAAATAATCAGGGAATGCACTCCTATGTCACCTGCTAGATTACCAACTGGCTCACATATAGGATACAGGAAATAAAATTAGGAAAGTTACCTCCACAAAGAGATCAGTCACAAGTGGAGTCTCTCAGTGTTCTGAAGCAGCCTATAGATTTTGTAAAGCAGCATGTATGCAAGTCCAATCTTCTGAGCTGTCACTTTTAAGCTTTCATCTTTTGGTGTAAGTTCACACCGCCTTAACCATCCTTCATCAAATCTTTATTAACACAGTTGTTTGAGCAGTCCACTTTAAGCGAGGGTTTTCTGTGTTCCTTTCATTTTCTTCTTTTGTGATCTTTAATATTCTTCCTTTCACTTTTTGGCACTTTCAGCTGGTATATGAAATTTGTCCACTTTTGGTTTGATTTCCACATCCACTCCTTTCCAATTTTTTTTTCTAGTCTGAGCAAGGATGGCACCTTTCACATGTTTTAATAATACTTCACAACTTTCTCTATATTTACATATGTTGATGACAGTAGACATGTATGCAGTTCCTTGAGTGCTGAACTATACATGGCATCAGTTTCATGGATGCCCCTACCTCCTACACAGTGTGGGCTATATAATCTTGCCATGTACTAATCTGTATATATTATTTGAGATGCATGCAGCATTTTCTTGTATTCCTGTCCTATTTATCTAATATTTTTGAGGGGACAGTCAATTCCTTCAAAGCTGTAAGACTGAAGAAAATGATTTATAGCTTGAACTTTTTTGCCCCAGATGTCAAAGCAGTTTTCAATATTAGTTTTATTGGTGTCATTAGAATATCAGACACTGGAATGTGAGGGCAAGCAAGTAAATGTTTCAGACCACTCATGGTGAAGTTTCAAACTGTCTCCTAGAGACAATCCGCTTACATTTGGAAAGTGACCAAATAGTAGTTATGTACTTGAATACTAAAGAAATAATTCTAAACTTTTGGAAATAGAAATAGGCAATAAACATTGAAGGATATCCGTCCACCAGCATTTTTGTGGGAAGCACATAAGGGACATATATCAGTACAAGAGAGTGTAATATGGGGGGGGCATGTAAATGTGGAAGAGTAATTTGGAGATAAACTGCTGATGTTTAAAATATTGGAGCATAATCAAAAGGTTTAGGGAGTGGATGAAAAACAAGGATCTGTAAAGTTATAGGAGGAGATTCAAAATATCTTACAAAGGAGACAGCATGCTACTTAGAGAAATTAAGATGATATTTTTCACCATTTCCCTTAGGGATTCTAAGATTTTGCCGAACTAGTCAAATATAAATCATGTTAACCACACTGTATTGTATTTTAGAAACAACTGTGGCCAGCAGGGAACAGGAAGTGTACCTTGGAAGAACTATGAAATATCAACTACGTATGAACCTAGAGGAATTACACAAGACCTCAGAGGAGGTTCAATGAAAATATATCCATACATTCTTGGACAGCATGAGGCTACCATCATTAGGAAAGAACAGAGTTCCTGAAATTGGTAAAACAGGAAAATACAGTCCCAAATTAAAACGATGATAACCTCAAAGGCAGCCAACCCTGATGGTATATCTAAGTAGTTACATAAACATATTATGATGATGGATTTTTTAGTTTCCATGGATATTTTAGAGGGTGTGTAATACCTGAAAGGCAACGGCTACAGTATCATTATTGAAGGTGGGGAAACTCAAAGGAGAAATAAGTCCACATTATCTAATAACATTACTTAATATCAGTTAGAAAATATATATGGGTGTAAGAGCAAACTGTCTCCAAAAGACAACAGGTTAGACCAAGAAGATCAATGCATATTTGTTAGTGGGAGGAGAATGCAAGATGCTATAAGAAGGATCGTCTTATTGACTGAATATGCATTGTGTTGTAGGGCCACTAATTTGCTCTTTGCTCTGTATGTCAAAAAAATCTTTAATAAGCGTTATCTGAATTGTTTGGGTATAACAGGGGTCTGGGTGTAACATTTTGCAAGTATGTAAGATGTGGCCTGGACTTTCATTAACTAACTTCAATTTATTTCTGTCCCAGTGTGTTTGGAGCAGGGGACAAGGCAGGTGAGCCTGTTATTCCATTATAATTCATTCCAGTGTTGGAAACACTTGCTGAGGGTATATTTAAGGAAAGAGTTAACATTCTAAAGTGAGTCCAGAAGAAAAAGTAAGTGCATTTGCTGATGATTTAATATTATATACCAGTAGGCATGAACACTCACAGAGGAGGGTAGAGTAGGCTTTAGATGAATTTAAGGGGATAGGTTAGTGGATAAACCAGAAGACAATGGGTTATATTCTTTAACATCTACATTAAGTACATACTAAGTGTTCATGATCTGTGTTGAAGTACATCTATACCAAATTTTAAGTGTAGACACATTGTGGTAACCTTTATGAATCCCCCTCAATTTTTAAGGATGCAAAGAAAATCAGTAAGAAAACTAAAATTAGGAGAAAGTAGGTGGGAGTTATGCTTGTATTGTCTATTTACTCAGAATGATGTATGCTTAGTGTAGTCATTCATGAATCCAAAGTTTTTTTACATTTATTTATGATTCTTCAGACAATGCTGGGAATGTTAGTGGTACATTAGGAAACAATGAGTTTGAAATATTTGGGTTTACAGATTTTCATGACAAAACAAAAAACAGAAACTAATTTATTCTGTAATCTTTTTGAAGAATATAGACCATATTTTAATAGATGGAAGTTGTTAGATCTGTATCCTGAACAAAGAATATTAGGAGTAAAGATGAATGGCTTTCCAAAATGACTGCAAGTCATACAGCAGGGATTAAAGCAACAAACAGGGATGTTCAGGTGGAGTTGTTTGGATGATGCTCAAATTTTGGTGGTGGGCTAGTAAAGCACAAGTAAATGAGGAATGGCACCTAGGTCATTTGGGACACGTAGGAAAGGGTCTGCCAAAGATAACAAAATAAGTTAAAGTGGCTCAGCAGATTGTTTGGATGTTATGGCAACAAGAGGTGGTATCGGATGCATTGCAAGAATTTGGAGATGAAAATGTGCACTTAGCCATAGCTATCAGAGCAGCATCCAGTACTGGGCAACCTAGGTAGCTGCTTAGAACCCAGAGCTGGCTGGGGACCCATCACAATTTCTTCTTTCTTCTTCTACTTTTGGCTTTTCCCTGTTAGGGGTCGCCACAGCGGATCACCTGTCTGCTCATGATTGGCAGTGGAGTTTTACGGTGTCGAGTTGCCAGCCCAGCGCCCAACCTTCCACAGAAGGCACACACATGCACACACTCACACCTAGGGCCAATTTAGAGTGTCCAATCCTCCTACTGCATGTCTTTGGGATGTGGGAGGAAACCGGGGCACCCGGAGGTAACCCACGCGACCACAGAGAGGACATGTAGACTCCGCACAGAAGGCACCCCAGCCGAGAATCGAACTGGAGAACCTCTTGCTGTGAGGTGGCAATGCTAATCGCTGCACCACCGTGGCCACCCCAGGACCCACCACAACATTAACTAAAAAAACAAAAAAAAAAAAAACAAAAAAACGTTTTTCCTACTCACGCACAACTGAACTTAAATAAAAAAAAAATTCTGTTCATGTCCGACCAAAGTTCCTGCTTGGCGTGCAATGAGTTGTTAAGTCAATGAGACACAGCACACCACCATGGAGTGAATGAGGAACCTTTGGAAGGCAGACATGAGATTTAGTTTCACAGCAGCAGGATGGAATTTCTTTTCTTGTGGGATGGCAACAGCATGGTCTGTAAGAAGATGAGCATGGAATTTTTTTTGCAGTGGAGACTGCATTCAGTATGAGCAATGATAGTGTAGAGAGAATTTGTGTGTGTGTGTGTGTGTGTGTGTGTGTGTGTGTGTGTGTGTGTGTGTGTGTGTGTGTGTGTGTGTGTGTAAAATGCTCTACTTAGGGGTATTGTCTAGTTAAGTTACTTGCTCAGGGCAACATAGACTCAAACCAACATAGACTTAAAACCCTGTACCTTTGTTATGGCTGCATGAGTCTTAATCCTCCAGAACAATTGCTCAGTCTTTTTAATTTATTTATTTATTTATTTATTTATTTTGTATGTGTGGTAAATCACTAAGAACTACAGTCTGTCAATGTTAGTCATATAGTAAAATATTTTGTGGCTCATAAATACATATTGCTATAAACCTGTTAAGTTTTTAAGTGATTTAGGGTAGTCTACTCATATCTGTTTTCAGTTTTGCAGAACATCACAGATTTTGCCTAATATGTATGCCTCATCTTTGAGACAATCACTTAATCAGGCAGTTATTTGGGGCAACTGGAAATTTGGACTCGTCCTCTATGCCTCCTGGCCTATAAACCTAGTAATTACCCATGAATCAGAGTAGTTATGGTATAAAGGAAGGACATTGCTTGTAGTAAATACGAATATGAGCATCATTATATGCACCATGCTCTTTGGATGTGATTGTTGTTTTTTTTTTTTTTTTTGTTGAATGTTAACAGTGTGTTTATTATTTAGCTGTGAATAAACATGACAACATGAAGTCTGAATTTAATGTTAACAATGTATTCATAGTTAAAATATTATTATAACTTATTATTTTGCAGGCACAGAGGTGTGAAATGCATTGCATTTGGGCTAAACAGTTTGTCGAGCACTTAGTGCAGACTGGTAATGCTATGCGCTGTTATAGAGCTACTGTTTATAGTACATGGTTTGATTCCCTCAGCCTTCATTTGTCTTGACTCTGCCAAGTTACTGCATCAGACAGTATTCCTGGGCTGCTCCTAAAAAGGAAAACTTGTGTCCTAAATGCTATAACAACATCTGACTCTTCTCTTTATGTTCCTGATTTTTGCTTAATATGCTCTCCTGCACTGACAATATGAAACTAGCCTTGACTCTTCTGTCATTTTCACCACTTGACCATTTTCACAAAATGTGATTTTCAAAGGAAGAGACCTTTACTGTTTCTCATGATAAGTCTGCTTTCAAAGCAAGAGTGTTTTGTTTAGTTTAGAAAATGATTGCCAGTTTTTTGTTCTGTAAAATCTAAAATAAAAGTTTTAAATGACATCTAAATCTCTGTGATAACTGTAAAGGTAAATAAGAAAATAATATATATACTGACAGGTTTGAATAGTGTTTATGGTAAATGGGGAGAAACAGCCAAGTAATGTGATATTGGTATGGCTGGTGGGAGGCTGATACATTAACCAGTATAGGGCCCCATTTGTCCACGATCTGGCTCTGTTGACTCGAGGTGTATACTGCAACAATATAGCATTATTAGCCATCCTTCAAGCAGATCAGACCTGTGCTAAGTGATGGCAGATGGTATAGTTATTCTTAATGACACAGAAGCTGTAGGGATGCCAAAAATTAAATGAAGGTGCCCTGCAAACATGTAAGCCCCTTCTCTCAAATGGTGTGCTGTATGCTGAAATATTTTGGATTTTGGTATGACTTGTGGGTCGTTGAACAAAAGCTGCTGAAGAATTTATATTGTCTTTAATTGCTTTTTTTTATTCATTGCACTAAAGAATGTATTAATTCTTAGGCCTGGACTATATAATATAGAGTAAACATGTAATACCTTTCTTTACAGCCTGCATCTACTGCACAGGGGGTGACAATTGTCAGGTTATATAGTTTGCATTATTTGGAGTGAAGATCAGAACCATCTAATCTTAAGCATCCATAACATAGTCATTGTTACATATTACTGTGATACAGCCGTCTCTACAAGATCAAATTGTAAAGTATTTCAGCATTTAGATAAAAAAAAAATTACTCTGGCAGTTAATGCAGAGAATTAAAGCTCCAACTTGTTAATGCCTTGCTTCATGTGGCAATGTTACAGGGTTTGAATCTTTCCACCTTCATTTACTTACTGTGTGACATTGAGTAAGTCATTTAAACAGACAGTGCTTTGGAGCAATTCAGAATTTGTGCTAGGCTCCTTAATGGTCTCCAGGACTGCATGCCAAAATTCTATAATCATTGTAAAAGAAAAGAAGAAAATGTCATGCCCACTGACAGGTTTGAAAAATGTTTATAGTAAATGGACAGAGAGAGAAAGAGACAAGTAATAGGGCACTGGAATGGCTGTGGGAAAGGGGAGCCCTCATCCATGACCCTGCCTAGGGCCCCATTTGACCATGGTCTGGCTGTGATGGCTAGTGCAGTAGCATTTGGATGCAGAAAGAGGGGGATGCCTGAGAAGCCGACAACAGGGATGTTATACTGATAGTACTACAGAAGCAGTGAGAGAACCTGAGTTGAACTGAGATATAGAACACTGCTTACCCATATTTATGCTTATTACACTGATGGACTGTTATCTAGAGTTGAGGAAGTTTTGTGAAAACTTGGGTGGGAAAAGATCTGAAAATGGCTAATCAGCTCTGTGGATCATAGTGCTTAACATGATTTCTGTAAATATTTAGAGTTCAAACAGTGCAAATGCACAAAAGAGTGATATTCAAAACTAGTTGAAGATAATATTGACTAAATGAATTGAGGGGAATATTAATGTTATATCAAGATTAGATGCAGGTCTGAGATATGCAGAAGAGTCAATGCTAGTTTCATTTTTTGTCAATGTGGGATAATATATACTAAGTAGAAATCTGGAATTGAAAGACAAGAGTCAAATGCTGTTATAGCATTTAGGACCAGATGGGATATAACATATTGTGTAATACACAGATGAAAAACTTTATAATCTTTCTTTTATACTCCACACAAATTGGCATGAATGCATTTGCATTCAAAGGAAAGTTTCTTGGGAGGGACAAAATATTTTGCGAATGAAAAAGTTAAGGGTCACTGATATAAACCAGTAATATTAACAAATACCAACTAAGGTGTTTGCTGGAGAACTGATAGACTTTGCTAGAGATCTGAGAACTTTGTTGGAGATAATTAAACTACATTGGGGATTGGAGATCATGAGGGCCTGGAGTGTACTAGGACCATAGAAGCCATGTTGTTTTAGATGCTTTGTGGTATATTTCATAAGACATTTCAACCTTCTGATGTACCTCTCATCAGTGAACATCTAAAGAATATCAAGCAAGGGATTCAGGGATTTTCATCCCCAAACTGCCTCTGTACCAACCAGGTATAGCCACATTTCTGACTTTGTACACCTCACACATGTGATTCAGATCAGTTAAAAATAATGGCCACAGAAATGCATTTAATCATATTACACACACAAACACACACACACACACGCACACGCACTAGTCCTTACAAGTGTGATTAATAGCTGTTTAACTGTGGTGATTAAGCAGCAGCAGAAATCAATAACTTTTTCCTTCCACAGCCTAACTTGCACCCACCAATTACAGATAAATTATTGACTGCGTACACCTCAGTCTCATTGTGATCTAATAAAGGTAATAATGGCCAAAGTAATGTATTTTAACTTGTGTTACTCAAACTAAACCAACACTGCCAAGCCAGATAAATGTACAAAAGACTATTGCCACATGTATTTAATCTTGTCAGTGTCCAGACACATACTTAAATACAGCTCAAAACATACTATAAAAGAGTTAAAGCCAAAGGACCAAAAGAATACTCTATGATATTGTCATGCAAACAAGAATATCAGGCTTAACTGCAAAAGAACAGCTAAAAAAAGTGGAACACTTCTTTAAATCAAGTCACACTTGACTTGACTTGATGTTAAATGTTTTAGCATTCTCAAAGGTCTGATAATATAAAGCTTCAAATGTATCAGTCTGCATTTTACATATACACTGGGACCACAGTAAACAGCAGAGTTAAATGGTATTTTGGTATCTTTAGAAAATAAAAATAAGTTCTTCTTGCAGTAAGAGGTCCTTGCTACAAATGCAAATCTTGTTGGACAGAAGTGTGAAAAATGTCAAAAAAATTTAATGCATGTTCTGCAGTTTAAACAACTTAAATTTTACCTTCTTCAGTCACTCAAATGTTACAGATGGATCAGTGTAAGTTTTACAGATACACTAAGGCAACAGAATTCATTATATAATGTTCACCCTTCTGTATGATATACTCCATTTATCATATACTCAAATTATATAAAGACAGCATTCATTTACAAACTGTTTTCAAAAGACAATAAAATATGGAATAAGAATATAGAAGAATGCAGTGGTCACAATACATATTCTGGTAACTAAACAAATTAGCGGGAAAATATAGGCACCTGCATATTTTGGGTCTATATTATATATTCGAACTTTCTAAACTTCAAATCCCATATGTTCGACAACATATGATCGAAGTTTAAAAGTTCAAATATATAATAAAACAAAAACAAAAAAACTTACCTTAATGGTGCACCCCTTGCACCCCCCCACACCCCCCTACTTAAATATATCAACTCTGAGATTGCATTTCAGTGCAGAAAAGGGAAATTTTCCCATTCTGCACTGAACGGCGCCGTTATGTTTAACCTTCAGACTCTTGAAATGTCGATCATATGGTGTCGACCATATGACATTTGACATTTCAAGTGTTCAGAGTTCTAATAAAAAACTCATATTTTACAAGATACTGTGGGCTATGTGCACATAGAAAAATTCATGCAGGACCCATACATCACCCATAGTTGAAACAACAGCAGACAACAAGTAGTCACACAATAAGTATGCATCCCAAGCTGGAATCAAATAATGCTTTCCTAATCGGCTTTGTGTCCATAGATAAGTCTGCTTAACTGTCTATAGGAAGAAAAGCACTGACAAATTTAAAATGGAGCTATGTAAGGGACAGTGACACCACAGAGAAAACTGTTGAAAAAAAAAAACTTTGTTACTGATACACATTAAAATGCTGATGCACACAATTGTTGTAAATGATTAATTTACAATAACAATAATCAGATACAGAGCACACATCTCATGAATGAAGAAAAACACCCTCCCCCTATGTCTGCATGCTCTCATACACTTATTCATTAGGGACGCCATCATCAGCTTGGCAGTGTCAAGCCCACATCCCCTATCCATGTTCCTTGTTTACGTGCAAATGTCCACAGTTGACTAGCTAAGAACCATCATATCCATCCCACAGGTTAAGTAAACTGCCATAAGCTAGATACTATCCCCCTCTCCCTCCAGTGTCTTGGCCCTTCTACCATCTGTGCTGCAATTTCAAATAGGGCCATCTGGCTTGTAGTCTGGTCTTCATCCCTCTATGTTACAAAGCTAGAAAGTTAGAAAAGCATAATGTATCCCATTCTAAAAGTTATTTATCATTATTCCTGGGAGAGCATTGTATCACTTTATACCTTACATGGCTGACTCATTACTGAACACAATACTACAGTTTGCAACCTTAAAACAAGCCACCCAAAAGAACTTGAAAATGTGCAATGATTCAACAACTACAAAAATCATATGGTTGGAAGAAAGGCTTTATGAACAGTTATTATATTCTTCTTAACAGTGACTTAGAGGTGAACTCTGCCTGGTTTACAAGGCAGTGTCTGATCCAATTCTATTTGAAATTCTGTGCTTGAAACACTGTTGGGGGAGCTAACACTAGAGCAGGGCATGTAATACTTAAAATAAATATCACATAACACCTTTAAAAATTAAGGAGTAATCATCCATGTAAAAGTAGGAGAAGAGAGTCATCAGCATCCTTCAAAAATAATCTTCACTCACACACACACACACACACACACACACACACACACACACACACACACACACACACACACACACACATATATGTGGGTCTCCTTCATAAAATAAAATCCCGAGAATGTTGACTTACATTTCATCAAGACAAATCCATTGAAGTTGCACAACAGTGAAACTCTACTTTGTTGAACCGCATGTCATCAAAATGAAGGTATTTACTGATTCTCCGTAGCAACAGTTGTGAATGGAATGGAGATGCTGTACATGTACTGGTCACTGGGTGGCTCTCTAGTAGATATGGGTGTGCTGTGGGTGTGAGCCCTTGTCTACAATGTAGTGCGATCTCGGAGTTGGTATATTTAATTTACAGGAGGTGTGGGGGGTGTAGAGGGGTATAACCCCCTGCAGAAATGTCGATGTATGACGGGATAATTTAGGTTTCTGGTGTTTTGGGGGGTGGGTATGTTGTAGGTGGAGTTTGTGTAGTTTTGTGTTTTAGTCCAGGGGTGTGTTCGAGGAAGTGAAGTTTGATGATGTGGAGTTTCACTGTTCTGCACTACTGATGAATTTGTCTCAGTGAAATGTAATTAGATGTTCTGGGGATTGGATTTTATGAAGTAAACCAATATATATATATATATATATATATATACATACATACATACATATATATATATATATATATATATATATATATATATATATATGGGAGATATAGTATATCAACATGAGAGTGCAGTTATAAAGCTTCTTGAGTGTCATTGTTTGTAAACTTGACAACTAATCTTATGAACCTCGCCACCATGATCGCCACTCCATTCCTGTGGGTTTGCTTGATACTTTGCAGCATCTGTAAAAAGATCTGCAAAGCATTTCCATATTTTGTATTATACACTGTGAACTTTCAGAAAGAAAATTCTGGTTGGCTAAAACATTTCTCTGTATCACCTCAGGGAGATACCATTAATTTTTGGGAAGTGAAACGTGAGAATCTAAGACAGATCCAGAGATGGAAATGCCACTTTTAGTGAAAAGAAATATTTTCTGGGAATTACAGTGCCACATAAAAGATACCACAGAACCCCACTTGAAAGGTTATGTTTTTTTCATGTTCTGAATTGCTTCTATTTAATCCTGAGACATAACACTTTCCTTCACGCTGGTCTTAGGTGAAACAGAACTTAAGCAGAGGGCTCCATGATACTTCCCACTAGCTCCCATCCCACACCACCCAGTATCCCCCATCCTGCACTCTCCACATCTCTAGATTTTCTTGTTTTTGTGCACCTTGACTTACTCTTCAACCTTTTCCTTCATCCTTTCAACACACTTTAACTGGCCAAGATGGTAATAACTATGGAAGAAGTAACTTGTTTAATATGGGAGGGAGGCCTGACACCTGTTAGGTGCCCAGAAGTTGTGGAATACTAGATGTTCTAAGATGCATTTTAAAGTTTTTCTCCAACCTTTTGATTCATTGATGATTCAAACAAAATTGATGTCTAAGGAAAGAGATTCAGTATTATTATTTTTTTTGTGCATCAAGGAACAAGGAAGAACTAAATCATGTCATAGGTTTAATGTTCAAAACTGACAAGATAATAGCATGAAATAAACTAAGAAGACAATTATTTTCAATACAAGATATATAAATCACATCTGGGAATAAATGCCCACCTCCCTTACGCACGCACAAAAGACAGTCATTTTCTGTATAACCCTCTAGTGCTACATTGGGATGAAACTTAAAGAATAAATAGCCAGTTATATATTTCCAGTTTTGCTTTTGCAAGTATACACAGAATGTCTCTTCACTCATAACCCCCAAAAGACAGCCACCTTCTGTGTAACCCTCTGATGTCAGACTGAGATAAATGTGAAATAACACATCACAGACATATATTTCAATTTGCTTCTGTCAGACTTGCATATAAAGCATGCCGTGTCACTCCTACCCCCTGCTTGATTGTGAGGAAAGTGAAAAAAGTAAGGAAGAGAGCAATGCATTCGAAGATATTACTTGTATAGCACATACTGCCCTCAAGGCAAGCTGTAATGGCCTTCTGTGCCAACCTCTGAAGATGTTTTGGGGATGAACATTAAAGGAATGATAACCAACATCCATACCCCCCATATAAGTTACAGAAACTTTCTCTGGAACCCTCTTAGCAGGGCCAGTTTTAGACGAGGAAGTACACAGGGCTGGGATTGAGGATAGGTGTTTCTACTAAACATGTGCCGAAATTCATTTAAGCAAAGGGTATGAGGACTACTAGGAAGCCAAAAGCTCTGACACTCTATATGTTCTGTGATGCATTTTATGCCTTTATTTTTTTAGAATATAATTGCCTATCTTTTACTTTTCACTGCTATATAGAAAGTTATGTCTGTACCCACCAGTACTGTGTTTGTCCACAGATAAAAAGTGGTGATATTTTCACACACACACACACACACACACACACACACACACACACACACACACACACACACACACACACACACACACACACACACACACACACACACACACACACACACATGTACACTGTACATTTACTTGCAGCCAAAGAAGAGGAATTCTATTTCACATATGGCATTTCTTTGGGGTGTTTGAAAAAACACAGGACCCAGATAAAACATACACAGAGAGAGGGAAGACATACAAACTCCACAAAAAAAGAGCCACAGCCAAGAACGTAGACAAAAGTCTGGTTCTTTTGAGACAGCAATGCTACTAACTGCACCACTTTGCCAAAGATCAGCTGTTTTCACACACATCCTTCTCAGACTACGAAAGGTAGACACTTACAGTGTACAATGCTAACATTTGACAGTGACAGAAAGTGAAAGAAGTTATGCCAACTTGTTACTCTTAAAACAGTGCAATACTCCCAAATACATGGGCATGCAAGTATAAGCCACAGCAATGGCCTGAATCTCAGCAAATGCAATGCATTATGTGACATTGCTTTGGTCAAGTCAGTAACTTTTTTAACAGTGATCAAACAACACCAGTAGTAAGTCACTTTTATCCACCAACAGCCTCTTTGCCCATCATTTACGACCACTTTATTAACAGTGTACACATCAGTTGTCTGATTAGGAATTAAAATAGAGTCACGCTAAAATATTCCAAGCTGCTTTTACAGAAGTCTGCAATCATCTGGCAAAACCAGATTAATGACTGTCAAACATGATCTTGATAGCTGAGTCAATCATTTTTACTCATAGACAGATTCTGCACCAAGTAATTTATTTTATTTATTTATTTTATTTTACATTTGTTGACTGGAAGAGTCTAACTGAATTACAAGTCCATTTTCAGTGGAGGCCCGGGGAGAAAAGCTCCAAGAGAACAATTTTTACAAAACATAGTTTTAAGGACAGACTTTTGACATACAATTTCCATAGAAGAGACTTTGACATACATATTAACTAACAGATAGGATACATTTGTTCTCTATAATATAATATTAAATATTTAGAAGATATTCCTAAGTTTAGGATTCCTGTGATAGATTTACTATCAGAGTAAAAGCAGAGAAATGTAGAATAAGGCTCCGAGAGAGCAGATGATGCTCGCTATAGTTGAAAGGGATAACAAATTGATTTACTATATGTCTTATAATTATAAACAGTTTGTTGAATATGGTAAAAATAAAATAATTATGACCACAGTAATGTACTTCAAGTTTGTGTCACACTAACATATATGAGGCACAGTAAAGTATTCCAGCTTACTTCCTACAAATGCACTCTAGTCCTTCAACATTAGATCGATTGTTTAAATTGAGAACCTGACAACAAGTTCAGTCACTTTCATTCATAGACAACCCTCCCTTTCTAGCAGTTATAGCATTTTGTTGATGTGTTTGCCCCAGATGTCTGATTACGAAGATAAAATAATATTGGCCACAGAATTGTATTGCAGCAATGTTTCATACAGGTAATAGCCACAGCAAAGTATTGTAACTTGTTTCACACAGATCCCACCAATCTTGAAAAAAAAAAACAGAATAATCAGCATATAAGAACAGTGTCAGTTATTTTCATCCATAGACAGTGCCTGCCATATTCAGCAGTTATACGGTTGTAACTACTTTTTGACTGTGTACATTTCAAACTCTTTATTAAAATAAAATAAAATAGGAGGTCATAGGGGTTATAGTAATGTACACCTTCTAAAATTCATAAAGCATGCAGTTTCTGGCCAGCAGTAGTGAAAAGTTTCATTAGTACTGCAGTCCACTGCCAATAATATCTGGAAGTCTTCCAGGATTAAAAAAAGCCTAACCCTACTGGTGACTCTGAACTCCCACTATTATTTAAAACACACCATTCACATCCACTTTCTTACTTAAAATTTACAGGCTTTCTACACCTTTCTATCCTGTCTATGATTTCAACAACAAATCAGATTAAGATCTGTTGTCTAGATTGTGTGTGGGGAGTACAGAAAACCTGCAAAATGAGTGGTCAGGCCATGGTATAGTCCTACCTCCATAAGATACCTTAGTCACAGCTACTTTGAACTAGGAAGTAAGAAGCCATTTATTTATTTGTTTTAAGATTTATTTTAAGTAAAAAGATGTCACAGTCAAGTAATTAAAACAGAAAGGTTATGTTGGCAAAGCACCCCTAGTGAAATGGCATACACACCATAAAATTAATTAAATTTGAAAAGCTTAAGAAAAAAAGATTAATATGGTCCATGTTCTTGAGACTTTCCAAGCAGAAAGGAGCTATGTTCCTCATGGAAATAAGTTTAGTGCTCTTAGTTCTGCTTTGATTTCCTTGTCAGAATTGAACAGCAGGGGTAAATATTTAGGAAATTTTTTTTTATAAGTTGCTTAATGCAAAAATGATGTTTCCTCAGTGCAGCATGAAACAACTTTTTCTATCAGCCATGATGAAGAAATGTATAATTACACTTCTATTACAGTGTGATGGAATGGACCCAGCCTATGCCCAATGCCTGCTTGTGGTGCATTGTCAATGGACTAATCTGAAACAAGGACCTAAAAAGTGCCATTTGACAGGGAAATTGATTGGGTGTTATCCCAGCAGTGTTTTGGGACATCATTAATTCTTGGACTTAGTTTAGAGGATCAAATTCAATGTCATATTTTTTTGGCAAAAGATGAGTATGATGGTACATAGGTTTTTTATGTACTGGGCATTTGTCCTTGACTACTTAGAACTGCTGAATTTACTGTTTCTGTGTCTCAGGGTTCTTTCTGAAGAAGTTAACTTCTAGTGTTAGACTTTCAATTTTCTGTATAGATGCTGAAAGAATCAAGTTTAACTAGTATTGAGGCAGCCCTGTAGGGAACATGTAATGGGTTCCATTTTCTTTCGTAGAATAAGGCGCCAGATGCACGGAAGCCAATTCCGACTTCTCAGTCATAGCATTTTCAGATGTCACAAAATGTTTATTTTCCTATTCCTATTTGGCTGTTGCATTACAAGAAAAGGAAAATTACTGGGAATTAACATTACCACCAGAACTCATGGACAACTGTCTCTAATGACTATTTCCCATGAAATACTTCTGTTCAGGTGACCACTTGACCTGTTCAGAATGCTTTTCTGCTGCTTCCTTTATAGAATAAATACCTTTCCCTAAGATGTCATAGGATGAGACACCTTCCATCTTTCCTGCTGAAGCAACAAACTGAAGGATCTGGCATTGAAAATGATTTGCTTCATTGGCTGATTGAGAGATAAGCTTCACTTTAAATTTACAGGATTTATGCTGCACTTGTTTCTGATAATTTTTTAAATGTTCCCAGTAGTTTTCTACTGGATGTTCCTTCTGCACTGTGAGTGTTTACTCATATCTGTGCTCTCCGGCAATATACAAATTCAGCTGGGAACAGTAAACAACACAACCATTAGAGAAGAATGTCAGCTGATTTGAATCACCCTCCATGCAGGGACAGCTTTACCATCACACATCACGTGATATTGCCTCTCTTCTTTCTCCCCATTGGGCAATCTTCCATGTCTACTCTTTGTGTATGCTTTTACTTGTACTGGGAGATTTTCTTCCTGTGACACTCTGAAAATGAGCATTGCCCAATAGGGCCAAACCTAATAAAATAAATATGCAAATTGTTGAACAGACAGATATGTTTCTCAGAGAATTCACATTCTCTGGAACAGGCCCCTCATCCATGTGAAGCAGAGCTCCTCCCTATCCCTATTTAAGCACAACTTGAACCAATGTATGAGTAATCAGAAATTCACCTCTGGTCTTGCATCTAAGTCTCTGATGAACAAAGGGAGTCAGTAAATCATCCCTAACATAAATCAAATTTTGGGGTCATATTTGGGTTGCACAGCTAGTCTTATAATGACCCTAGTGGTTATTAACCTAGTATATACCATTGAATCTATGAAATTAATATGACAACATTTAGGCAGACTCAATGTGAGACAAAACAAATCTACTTTTTGTGCTTTGACCAAAAAAAGTCAAAGTATGCAGTTGGGGGCAACTAGCTGGGGATCTACTTAAGTCCAATCCTTCAGGTCAAAGTACGTAATTATACAGCAAGACATGAATTCAATGCATTATTTCTATGAGAGCTAGACCCTGAAGAATACATTAAATGGAAGTCATCAGTGATGCTTAGGACCTTTTTTTGTAATAAGCACCACAAGATACCAATGCCCCAAAACATTTTGTTTTTTAGAAAGTATATTAAGTAAATCAGGAAGAAATAGCCACTGTGTAAAGGCCTCTGTTCCACAGAGGACTTGGCCCTGAACACACTTCAATGACCCTGATTTGACTATCAGTCTGGGAGCAGGTGGAGGCAGATGGGGAGAAATGACAGTCAGTGGGCAAAGACAGCTTACCCATCCCAAAAGTAGGAGTTGGGGAATTCCCACTGCAGGATCATCTTATGGGGAAAGAGCTTGGAAATACAGCTCCTGCAACTTTGATGCTCAGGAGCATAACCCCACAAGTGAGCATATAGCACTTTCAACGAGCATTTTGGGTATATAGAACCATATAACCTCAATGGCTCAGTGTATGGGGAATTGCCGTGTTCTCTCTGACCTCACGTGTGGGGAAACTATATAAGAAGCAAGATGCTCCTAACCCCCTTTAGCTGAAAGCCACAATCTTCAGCCCTTAAATCCTCTCTCAGTGTCCTAGAACACCAGGAGAATGCAGAGAAATGTATGAGCTAATGGACAACGGCGGTTTGATGGTCACATGTGGATGAAGTCCAAAACATTATCTAAAAAAAATGAAAATCAGCCAGGATTACTTGTTAAACAAAAAAGGATCAGAAAACTCTGACTAGATGCCTTTGACCATCCAAACTGACAGGTGGCATAAAACTAAATAAATAAACAAACAAACAAATAAATAATTTATTAACAGCCATCTAAAAAGTTATTCAAAAAAGCATAGATCTGCAACACTGTACTTCTGAGGTAGAGGATACAAGTTGCTTAATTAAAGGTATAATCAAAATGCGTACATACATACAAATGTTTCAAGCACAGGCATTAATTCCATTCTAACTTGCCAATATACCATAACACTTGTTCCCACAATAAATGTCCAGGCTGCTCTTAAAAATATTTAAACTAGTACTTGCTTTAATGTAATTTGGTAGTCTGTTCCAAACATTAGCTACTCTGTCAGAGAACCAATTAGTACGCTTCTCATTCCAATGGAATCTTCTACATTGGTTATATGATGATTCTCTAGTACGTTTTGATAACCCCAACACTCCCAGAGGTAGTTGTCCCTAAATGCCCTATATACTTGAATAAGCTCTACTCTTAAACATCTGTAAGAGACACTGTGCAAGTTCAAATATTTCAGTCTTTCATAATAACTTAGATTTTCACATCCATGGATGCCCTTGGTATACTTCTGCTGTACTCTTTCCAGTTTATTCATGCTTGTTTTCCTATAGGGTTTCCATATTGTTATTCCATACTCAAGTTTGGGTCTAATGTAACTAACAAACAATGACTTCATTATGTTTGATTTCCTAGACTTTTATACAACCTATAGTTCTATAACTATCATTAGCCAATTGGTTGATGTGATTAGAAAAACTCATAGCTGAATCTACCCATATACCCAGGTGCTTAAATGAGTCTACAGTTTCAATCACTGTGTGCTGTATTAAATATTCACCTTTCAGTTTATGTCTCCCAAATCTCATATACTAAGTTTTGATGTATTTATCAACATATTATTCTCCTGTGCTCAAATGGTCAATTTAGTCAAATTATTTTGTAGACATGCCTTATCTGTAACACTTGTAATCAGTTTATCCAATTTCAGGTTATCAGCATATAGACTGTAGAACACCTCAGATAAAAAGTAAGGTCTGAAAGATACAATCTAAACAAGTAAGGGCCTAGAACAGAGCCCTGTCATTATTTTGGACAGGTACAAAGCATTTTGGGAAAAAAATAAGGCTTAAATAAAAAAAAAATCACACAAGCTAGAACAATTCATAAAAAAATAACTACTCTGAGTCCTACTGGAACTTTAGAACTACACAGATCAGGATATGTTGAAAAAGTATTGTTTTTATTTCTGTCAATAACTGACCTTTAATTCAACCACTCAGTCACCATGTATCACTAACAAGAAGCCAAACAATGTCACCAGGTCATTCAGAGTATTTTCTGGTACTTGCTTTTGCAGTGTAAAGCTTGAAGTGTCAGAAATGCATGGCTAATTAGAGAAAGAGCAGGCAGCTGTATGCTGAATCAGAGTATATGTGCACGTCTGTAGCTGAAATTAACAACAGCCCAGTAACATAATACCACATCATACTGCAAGACTCTAATGTTTACCTGTTTCAGATGATTTTACATTTCAACACAAAAATGCAACTTTTGGGCACAGATCTGTTTTTCTAATTTCTCTGTATCTGTCTTTTTTTTTTACTGTGCAACTGTATAATTTTATAAATTAAATAAACCACACCAGGAGAGTGAAATCTGCCACATCTGCCACAACAACTACCCCTCCAAATAAGTGGGAAATTTCTATAAATTATATTATATTATTCATTTGGCTTTTATAATCATATTTTAAATTTTCCAGTCTTGTCTTTTGGACTTAGAAGGGAAACAAGTAATGCCTCTGCTCCACAGGGAATTCAACCAAACACCTCATTTTTAGTAACATTCAGTAATATTAAGTTGCTAAAACATTTCCACCTGTCGGGTTCTCTGTTTGTTTCTCCAAAAATTCAACAGACAAATGAGTCTGGACCTTTCTGCTTTCCAAAACATTATTTTGCTATAAGGAAAGGTAGTAATTTCTTTAATGACAAAAATGATGTGGCCTTATCACTGCAGTGGATTACTCGGAGTTGGGCATCTTTGGTTACTTCTCTATTGGAAAGGACTGTTTCTCATTGCTACCTTATGCAGTATCTAATCATTGTGTTTTGCCATGGCACTAGCTGCTGGTTGTTTGTGCCAAGCCTCATGATATAGTGCTGGCAGAGTCATCTGTAAGTGAAGGAATCAAAGTGTTATACAAATTACAAGCAGCAACATTTGTTGTCATCTGATCTACTTAACCTCTAATACAGTCTGCCAGTCTTAACAATGTATTTTGGCTTCTCCCGTTAGGGGTCACCACAGCAGATCACCGGTCCGCAGATTGATTGGCAGTGGGGTTTTTAATGTGTCGAATTGATACACATTCTTGAAAAATCAGAACTTTCTGATTAAATACCAGAGGCATGATGTAATATTTTAATTTAACAGTTTACAAAACAAGGATGACACAAAAACTGCTGTTCAACTGCTCTTGTTTTTTATGTCTGTAAGTGATATTCCAGCAGCACATAGATAGCTACATGACTCTTTTATGAGTTACTATTAAAACATTTTTGTTCCAGAATAGTATCTCAAAATGACTATTGCCATCTTTCAGTTATTACAACAATTGCATAATATGAGCGTTATGACTTTAAAACTGGCATAATTATGAATCACTTTAGACCTCCACAAGATTCAATTTGCCATACTGTAGTATGAGGGAGCAGCTAGGTAGCTGGGAGAAACTGCAAAAGGCCTTGCCTGTTTGTGCATCAGCTCACGGCTTCAGTTGGAATTTGTTCCTGCAAAATTGCATTACGGTAACATACTGGCATCTGCTTACTGCTTTTTTACTTAACCTTATAATGCTGTCGAGGAGACAGACTTTAAAGCAATGATATTATGTCCAGAAGTAAGCCACCATTTTATATTACAATGTGAAACTCTTCAATTATACCCCCACCCCCACACTTTCTGCAGCTGGGAAGCCTATCATGTTTACAATTAAAGGTAAACATAAAAAGTTTACACCCCTTAAAGAGATAAAATCTGTCAGTTAATCCAAAGCAAGACTGCACTTATGTATAACAAATTAAACAAAGCACACATTTATGGGGTTATATTTCTGATGCTATTTACAGAACATGTGGAATCTGTAATATGAATTGCATGGCAAAACTGAACCTAGCAAAACAGAAGTGGTACACAAAAATCACTGTGTTATTTCAAATCTGCAGCAAATAAAGGAATATAGTCGAGTAACAGAGTAGCTGCAGATGAAAGTATCCCTTCATTAAATCAACTGAGTACATGACAGTTTTTGTTACATCTCCTTAATACTTGCAGGAGACTCCATGCTGAGATGACTCATTTAAAATAACAAGAGAAATAATGGAGCACACTGCACTGTACTTACAAAATTGTATCCAGCCGTCACACATGCTGTGTAAAGGAGTGGAAAAGCACAGATCTTTTTGAGAAGCTGCTTCTGCGTTCTGGGGTTAGAAATAAAAATCCTCGCCCGCCACTGCTACTGCTTACCAAGTCATAACAGGCAATCCAATCTTATTACAGCATTTCACAGCACCAGTATCCTTACAAAGTTGTCCCCTCCCACATTTTTTTCTTTCCCTTCTCTTTCTCTCTCCGACTTCCATTCATACCCTTATATTCTGTTTCAGTCTCTCTCTCTCTCTGTCTCAACCAAACACAACCATTAATAGTATACAGTCTCTCTCTCTCTCTCTCCCTTTCTCAAGCACTGCTTTATGATAGTGGAGACTAGAAGCAAAAATCAAATTAATTTCTACTGTAACTATCTGGCAATGGCTCCCTCGGGCTAGGAATGTAATATCCCAGAAGTATGGCAAAATCTGCAGTACCTAATATCACATATTCTGATGTTGTACACTACAGTACTCTGTAGGTTTACCACCTTTTTAGATGCTAAAAGTTAGGGCATTCTTTACTGAAAAGTGAAAATTCACAGGACAGTTTTAAATTATCAACCAATGGAAAACATGCTTTCACTTATTTGAAAAAAATAATTCCCTTATGCACATTTTCATTCACTTCATACTATGCTAATGTGCTTCAGTTGTAGTGTTATTGGTTTTAGAATATTAAAGTGAATTTAGAATTTTTTTTCCCTAAAATATCAGAATACTTGCTATTTTCTACATTTTTAACAGATCATGCGTGCCCAAAGAATCCTGGGAATCTAGGGACAGATTTTAGGAATGCTGTACTGTTATACAACTGCTGCTTTTAAACAACTAACCATTATTACACTATTATTAATAATACTACATGAAAGAATACTGTGACTTAAGTATGCCATTTATTGGCTTAGGTCATTTTAATGAAAACCTTATAAGTTGCTGTCTTTCCTGTCTTTGATCACAGCTGACTTTTGTTAAATTTATGTATGTTGTTCCAGTTAATTACTAAGTAACTATGTAATTTATCATATTTGTTGGCCATGTCGCAACCCAAGGATGTTACAAAAATAATGCATAATGATATTCTGAGTTTTACTGTAGAATAACTAGGTGCAAATTGTTGAATTTATTTAGGTATTCATTTTTGTTGATGGGGTTAATCCCACTATGCATGCAGTCACTTTTCTAGGGAAACCTGAGGGGATGTTCATACTGACTAGGAGAACTTTGGCCAGTACACCGAGGAACTTCCCCTACACTTTTTTCAAAAAGTGATATGAGATCTGTTACATCCAACTGAGCTGCCACCACCTACGGCAGACCGTATATTTGTTTAACATCTCATCCTAGGGCTGGCACACTCAGAAATACCCACCTCCCTCATGGTGCACTGCACTGCCAGTATTGGAAAAAGGAATCCAAGCACTTGGTGTTTGAATAAAACCAACAGACTTTTGATCTTTAAGCATCATAGGTGAGTGAGATACCTGTTGAGTCACTGGCACTGCATGCAAGCTTGCTACAAAGTTTACCACTCGTAGTCTATTGTGCTTCAGTATGCTACAACACGGTTATATGACTCAGTAGCTACTCCTTTCTGAAGACACTCTCATAATCTAAAGAACCTTTGAGAAACTAGGGCTCTATTAGGTCATATAGAAACATTGTAGTTATTTACCAACTTATTTAGTTATATTTTAAAAGATGTTAAAGCATCAGATAATGTAACAGATCAGCTGATTCCTTAAGTGAGGGATAGACTGTGTTCTGAAAATGTCCCTTCTCTTTAGCTGAATTTTAAATCTTGTTGGATTATTTTACTGGATCTAATACACAGATAAAATTCCATCTTAAGTGATATCCTGAATTCTTCATTCTGTAGTGCCCAGTAAGGAAGGAAAAGCTTATGCCACAGTGGCCCACAGTCTAAACTCTAAAGACTGAGTGTTTCTGACTGTGGAGTGCAGTTTCTGTTTCTTAATCTAAGGATGAACTTTTAAGGGCCTCTGCCCAGTTTCCTGTTTGCTTACATTAGTTTAAGTTTATGAATAAAAGGTTGAACTATGGTTATGGTCATATCATAGTTTTGTACAGTTCAACTGCTACAGAAAATGGACCTTAAGAGCAGACCCATTCAAGTGGGAGGTATGGATCTCCCAGAGTTTAGAATAGAGGTAAAGAGAGCTTTACAATGTGAATGAACTGTTGGTGAATAACTGTGTTAGTGAATTAGTCAGTGGAGAATGTCAGAAGATAGAGAGACCGTGACTGACACCTTTAAAAAATATCCACATATACAGACTATCTCTGATCACTATACAGACCAGCAAAGTATTGTTCTGTTCCTCGTGTCCTTAATGGAAAAATAAATGCTTTTGGTATTGCTAGACATGTAGCATAGAGGGGTAAAGCTCTGACAGCAAGGAGGATGGATGTGCCTGTCCTGGCAAAGGAGCAGAGCTGCCTAAGTCCTTTAGCAATCCTTCGGAGGAAGGAATGGGGCATATGACTTGGGGATGAATGTGTGGTTCACCATGCTGCCAGCTGATGGCTGATTTTATTAGCATAGCAGCACGCACTTGTAGAAAGGAAAAGTACTGTGTCTCCTGCAGTGATAAAGGTTGTTTGTCTTTGTTTTGTACCCTCAGCAAAGGGAGAGGTTATGCTAGTGAAATTGGCCTCATATCTGGGATGGCAGCTTTGGGCACAAGCAACCCTCATGGCTTTCTGAATGATACCCTCCGCATGGATGCCCTCACAATAATAGATGTGAGGCTGTTCCATCACTATGGAATGAATGGCTTCAAGTCCGACAGGTGGAAGCTTGGTGGTCAGCAGGCATGGTGGTAAAAAGATATAAAAACATTGCCCAACCATACATATAGTGTATAAAGTGAGAGAGACACTTTAGGAGCAATATTCATAAGGCTAATGTGCATGCAGGCTGTCAGATTATTAATCTTTTTCAGCGGTTACTCCCAGAATAGTAAATAGATGCATATAGACTGGTTCTTGTGAGGCTGTGTTTCAACTCATCTGTTGTGTGTCTATGGCAGTCTCAACAAACCAAAACTTTATTTATTTTTTTTTAATTTATTGATTTATTTATTTAAATTTAACTAATATAAATCCTGATTCCAGTGGACTATTTTTAGACTTAGCCTAGGAACACAATCTTAGTGCTAATAAAAAAGAAAAATGCAACATTTATAAATTAAAGTGATTTACTGATGTATTGAAACACTACAGCATGCTCTGCATAAACTCCCAAATGTACTTTCCCCCATCAGGAAACATTTTGGTCATCACATTCGTATATTAAATTTAATTTTAAAATCACAGTTTCTTTACAATGATGTCACTGAGGATAAGCAAGGAACTTTAACCTCAGTGATGTAGGCATAGAAAAAGTATCTGTTTTGTCCATAGTATTTAAAGGGAGCACCACTACAAATACACGGAGGTGCCCCATTAAAGTCTGAGGATGTAACACATTACCCTATTTTAATGTCACAAGTGAAAAAGCTACATTTTCAGGGGTGTGGTTTAGTAAAAAGTTTATGAAGATTTTATTTAAAAAAATAGCCCAAAAAAGTAAGGAAGAACAAGCTGGAAAATACATTGTGGCACTTGGCTTGATAGAATGCCACAAGTACATAGAAATTTTGGCAAATCACTTTAAGTTAAAACAACAGACAAACTTTGCACAGATTTAAAAAGAGACTGAGTAGCACTTGTGGATTCAACTTTTACAAGCAGAATGCAGAGAAATGCTGCTTTTAACATTACATCATTCATATCCATGCTACCACCAACAAATGAACTGATGAAAAGAAATAGCATAGATAACATAAACTTCCACAAAACCACAAAGTGAAATGAAATTTAAAAATTGAAACACGTACTTAAAAGTTGAAACAAGGACGCCACTTGACAAAATGAGAAAAAAAAGACGAGGTAGTTCAAAAACAGAAAGTATAACTTCATGAACTGAAAATGGCATCAAACAGCAATAAAGCAAGCAATTGCTTCTATAAACAAGAATCAAACCAATAAATAACACAATAAAGCATCACCAAAACAAAACCTCTTTGACAAAACAGACACTTATATTTAGAATTTGCATGCAGCTCTTGGCCATTTTAGCAAAGGAACTTCAGCCGCCATTTTTCTTTCAATGCAACTATATTTTTCACAATGGCATCCGTGTTTTCACTAACTCCACCAATAGCCTTGTTCTTACAGGATAACTTTGTTGAAGACATAAAACAGTGGGTTGAAAAAAATGATGTCTTCTGTATCACATCTGGCAAAGCAGGAAAAAGTAAGGAGATACAAAGTACCTACTTTTCCTTACTATGGTGGAGATGACACAATAAAGGTACCTGCAATAATGACGATGGTAAATGTCTGCATGTATCTCACCAGACACCTGTAGCAACTGCAGACCACACAAGTTTCTCACTAAGAGCAAACAAGGCCTCCAAACTATGACCTATGTGGATAGACTGAATACCTTGTTACTGTACTCTGTATCATATAGGCTACTGTGGGGCGACTTGTGCCTGGCCTACAGGGCAGTCTCTGACCCTGACCTGATGGAAATGCTTCACATCCACAAATCAAATGGCACTCAAGTCACTTACTCTAGGGATCTCAGTCTTGCCAGTGACATTAACATAACATGCTAGAGAGATAGGTATGTCTCCCAGAGATTGCTGCTGCTCTGGAATAAACCTCCAATTCATGTGAAGCAGAGCTCCTCAATGACCCTATTCAAGTGCAACCTGTACAAATGGATAGGTGACCACAAATTCACCCAGGGGCGGCACCCATGTCCCTCATGGACAGGGTACTCAGTGCTGATCTGTAAAGTATGTCCATCTAACCAAGGACAATTGGGCCAACCTGGGATTAACATGGCTAGGCTTATAAAGGGTCTAGGACTGCTACGAAAGTTCATGTTTTATACCCTCCTTCTGTAGCTCTGCACATGTAGTATTTTGCCTTAATTCATAGGTTCATAGGTGTTTACTAGGTTAATGATCACAAGGGCCTTTTTAAGCCTAGCCATACATCCCAAATCACTGACAAGTTCTGGTACCCTTGATAAGTGTAAGCAGGGGTTTGGGAGATGAAACATTTACAAGCAGCCTGGGAGATGAATCATTTACAGGTTGCCTGTGTCCATTAGAGACATATGTGCCAAACCAGGAATGAATTCCCTGTTCCCATCCAATTGCCCAAGTTATACTTTAACTGGGTTAGGGAGGAACTCTGATTCACATGGATGGGGAGCCTGTTCCAAAGATGGGGTTGTCTCTGGGATACATACCTGTCTCTCCAGCAGGTCCTATTTATATCACAGGTGAGGTTTAAGTCTTTAGAATGGGTAATGTTTGTATTGTGGATAAAAAGTGGCAAGAATTGAATTTAGAAATTGGATTCAAATATATTGACTTTATTATAAACATTTTTGATCAATTTGAAACTGAGCTACAGAAAAATACTGATCGCTGCCGAGAGAATAGACTGTTCAAAATCTGAAGAAGCATCAGGAAGTTTAATTAATAATAATATGAATATATCTATATATAAAAAACTTAAAAAAAAAAAAAGAAAAAAAGAAAAAGAGAGATGTCCAGACTTTTAGCCACATTTTGTTTTTTATATGGCCTGGAACTCTCATGCTACATATTCAACCAATAGACTATCGGTCACAACAACGCGTGAAACAAACAGTGAGAGCTCTTTTCAAATTTGGAGGCCATGGTGTCGTATAGTATAGCGTCATGTCGTGTCGAGAGACATGTGAAGTGAGAAGACAACAACTGAAAACCAACTCGAACTTTAATACTCCACCGCAAAACAAACCAACAGCTGAGCAAGGAGCGGAAGCAAGAAAGATCATACGTGGCCTTTCTTCACTAAATCAAGTTCCTTTCAACCCTATACAACAAATTTTCCCCATAAGAGGTCAGCCGCATTCAAGGTAAACAAGTCAAAGAAGGAGGAAGGAGAAAAGGAAATAGAACTTAAGAAGGTATGGACAATTGACTGGACTTGTCTTTAATTGGTTGTTGAATATTTTTTTCCTCTTTGTATTTTAAAGGGTGAATAATTTTTTGAATAGCAGCAGCAGCTTTGCAAGCAGGAATGACTTGACTGCTTTTCTCTGAGAACTTTTGCAAGAAGGGTAGCACAGAAGGGAATTTCCTGATTAGAAGTTGAATAATGAAGCTGAAAATTATAATAACTTATATAAATCAAGAATGCTAGCAGAAGCTTGCAATTTCTATAAACCAATGGAATGATTTGGCTTAATTCCATAATGTAAGTTGTGATATACTCATCAAGGAAAAATACAATATAAATAAAGATAAACAATTTACCTCAAGAATAGCAAAATAAATTTAAACCAAATTGAATAATAATAAGATGTTGATTACCATAGAAAAGAAAAAGGGGTGTAGTGAAGAATATATTGAAACCATAGAATGTTCCCTTGAATATACTAATAGAACTATGATTATTGAATTTAGTTGGTGTGAAATGCGATAATGAAAATATGATGTACTTTATATAATTGCTGATGATTAATTTGAATATGTGTTATTGCAGTGTTTTTTAATCTCAGTTACTTGATTTGGTTTTTATACAATAACCTTTTTTTTTTTATATTATATTATATTAACAAAAACATGGGGTCGCTGGGCACACCCCATGTGTAACTCTGTAAATTTGGTCCTATACTTCTGGGACTTCTGGGAAGTGTTGTCTGTTGAATGGATGAAAAATGAAAAAATTCATTTTTTGTCGATGATGTAGTACTGTTCTGGAGTTCTGAAGGGAAGGGGGAAATGAGAAAATCTATTTTTATATTTTCTTTTTTTTTTTTTATTTTCAGATTTCAGATATAATGTTCTCAAGATAATATTAATTATAATTATTTAAAAGTTGTTCTGTGGAAAAAGGTTTTGGTTCCTCATTTTCAGAAAGAAATGCTGAAAAATGCTGGAAAAAAGAAATATATTTGCATGAATAGTGACCATTGCATTCATGAGACTAAGGAAATTGCATGAAGGACACCAATTCATTGGAAGAAATTTATAAAAGATCCTTATATACTGATTTCATGACTAAAATTCATTTATAAATGGTTTTAGAAAATGTAATGATAATGTTGTGATAAATGTAAGTGAGAGATGGATGAAATCCCTAGTACTATGATGAAAGGAAGAAGACTACAGAAAAGAAGAGGTTACATAGTAAGAAGAGGAGTTTAAACAGAGAGGCAAGGATAATGAAACTAACAACAAACATGACAACAAACAATGATAATAATAACGTAATGAAATATACCAATGACAATGAGCATATGAGCATATTTTGACTCTGGCAGAAGACATTAGAAACTAACTTGTGGTTAGAAAAGAACTTTTGTATTTAAAACATGGACAAATTTGAAAGAAATTTTCTAGAACTTTAGACACCAAATCAGAAATTTTCACATAAGAAGTAGATAAAAAATGTGATATATCACATGAATAGAACATGAAGCAAACACATATGTCGAGTACAATATCAAAGACACAGTAGACTAAGTTCCCAATACTTCCCAATATATATTCAAACTGTTCAAACCCATATAATAGCTTTATTTTATTAGGTGAAACTTTTATAACTGTATGATTATATTAAACTAAGAAAAATAAAAATATAAGGTATAACCAAACTTATATAACCATTATTAAGAATCCTTAGCATATATTTTAATAAATAAGTCCTCAATTACACATTTAATAATTTAACACCATTATTTAAAAATTAGTGGAAATATAAGTGAAAAAGAGATAACCTTAACACTGGCTCATAAAGAACCGAAATCTGATCGAATTGTCTTTGAGACCATAAAAAACAGAAGGCAATTGAGTTGGCAATTTTGTGTCCAAAAAGAATCTGAGTCGGAATAATGAGAGGAATCAACAATTTTTACTAATAATGAGATTTTTTAGATAAGCATAGGAGGATCAATTTATATTATAAATTTAATGAATAAAATATTATTCAATTATATTTATTTTATAGCTTTTTTTCTTTTTACATATGTTAATATTTATATATATTATTTTTATATAATATATTTTTATATTATATAATTTATAATATATAATTTTTATATATATTTATACTGGAAATTATTATTTATAGTAGCAATTTCATAAATTTAAATAATTAGATTTTAGCATAATTAGTTGCATAATTATAGTTATACGATTATGAATAGATATATATAAATTTTAGTATAAGTGAGTTGTAAATATGTATAAGCTACTATAAACCACGTAGTAGTAAACAGGTCTACTCAACAGTAAGTTTGTGCACTTCTTACACTACTACATAAGTATATAACTTTTTACTGCCAGTTGTTTGTATTGTGGATATGCAAGAGGTCCATCAGAGTGGGGTCTGACAATGCCCTGTATATGCCAGGCATACATTTCCCCTCAACAGCCTGTAGGAGATAGAATACAGGGATAGGGCTTTGAGACAATTGGCACAGGACATTTTTCTTATGCACTCTATTCTTTTTGTGAGCAACCTCTGTGGACATTCCAGTTTTTGGATATACCTGGTTAGGTACATACCAAAGGGGCACTGTACTCAATGACAGGTCTAATGAATACTGAAAGCAGTGGAACACTGACTTTCTTGGATCTAGATATACCTTTGTTTATAAGCTGGCAATATAGAATGATTTCCTCACTACTGTAGACATGTGATGGTCAAAGGCTAGACTACTGTCTATGTGTGCCCCTAAGTCCCTGACTACTGGATCAACTCTAACGGGTGTGTTGTCAATATGACAGTTACCAGGGGTGGGTGACTTCCTGAAGAATACTATTTTGCAGTTCTTGGCATTTCATTTTAGTCCATGCCTCTGACACAAGTTTTTTGTCTGTGTCAGCCCTTCCTGGAGAACATTTGTGTTGGTGTGGGATTCAATGACAGCTCCTAATTTGTAATCATCTGCAAATTTAGTCAGCCATAGACCACTGACTTCAGATAAGTAAATGCCAAAAAGGAGTGGTACAAGGACCGATCCCTGAAGGACTCTACTTGTGACTGGCCTCTTTGTAGAGGTGGACTCCCTAACCTCTTGAGTTTGTTAACAATGCCCAAGTGGGGTATTCCCAGGCCTTGTACCATCCAATTCAACTACAAGATTTACTGATATTATTTCAGGTGTCTAATCTGTGAATGTTTCCTAACTATCTGTCTCTACCTCTGTAAGGAAACTCTGACAAAAATATTTTCTTGAGCATCTGTGAGTTCTGTATGTCTTTATTAGTGTTTTGGCCTGAATGTTATTCACTGAACATAGCTCATTTGTACCTTGCCATGGAAACTGCATTTACTAAAGCTGCATGCAAAATGTAAAATATAAAATGAAAATGTAGTTCTGCTTTAAAATGTTTGCATTCCCAAGCCTATTCAAAGACGGTACTCTATTTATATAAGATTAATTCTAACAAAACTATTTATGTAAAGTCTGTTTTAACAGTCAGAGTCTGAGTTAACATGTAAAACGTTATGAATGTATATGCAGCAGCAGAATTAACTAGCATTCAAATTAAGCTTACTGAGGATCAGCATGTACGTAAAATTAAAATTAAATTAAAGTATGTTAAAGTAAACAGAACACATTTGTAGGAATACAATGCAATATAAGATGTTTCAAATCTATGTGATAGTAAAATAGTAAAGAACTTGGTCATGATGATGCAACTAAAAATCAAAGTTGAACAGATGCCATGTTTTTCAATAAGTAGTTATAATAATACATCTTCTCCACCACTTAATAGAGAATGTAGAAGCTGTGGACTGAGTAATTATTTTTTTAAAATGTGCAAGAAAAAATGGGAGTGAAGGTCAGGGGAAAGCTCTGCAAGTGATTGATGAAAATAAAACTGTTGACTGTTCAGTAGCTGATTCAAACATTGCCTTCTGCCAAGAAACTGTTTATAAACAAAACACTGCTGCCACTTTAAAAATCCCTGCTCTGAAAAACTGACTATAACCAGCAGAAATGTTACTTTTAAGCTTAATGACAGTGCAGAATGCAAACTCTTGTCTTGTGATACATTCAGTCTTGAAAGGCACTGTAACAGAGTCTAAAGTTGTGCTTCTGACTTATTTTTGCCATACGTTAGCATGAGTGGGACAGAAGAAGCTATGCCGAGTTTATGAAAACACAACTTACAATCTTTTATTTCAAATTATTTCAAAACAACAATTAAACATTTTGAGCAGAATGGCTTGTGAGCATTTGGGAATGAACAAATGAATGTAGTGTTTGCAGTTACAGTCACAATGCACTGAACACCAATATACAATTAGGCAAGACAAGAAATTATCACATGAACAGTAAATTATTCACAGAACTACCAAGACAACCTCTCATATAAATAGTAATCAGTAAAAAGTAAGAATACCACTTTAAAAGCACTACTCATAAGGCTAACCTGCACTTGTTGCATTGATTGTAAATGACATTTTTTAATTTATTTATCCTCTTTTGACTGGGTTAGCCCCACTAGGCTAGTGGCCTCTTTTGAAGTGAGACCTGAGGTGGTATTTATACTACTAAGGAAAATTTGGCTAGGGTACTGGAGAACTTCACCTATTCTTTCCGATAGTTGTAGTGGGATGTTTTGCATCTGCCTGAGCTACCACCAAATCAAGCAGATAGAGCCTCAGTTTAATGTCTCACCCAAAGGAATTGAAACCACAGACTTCTGCACCAAAGGAGAATGTGCTACCTATTGCATCACTGACACTACATTTACACTGGGTCCTGTATATCCATCTTCTACTCACCTGTATATTAAGCCTACATTAGTCCCAAATAACCTGTACATTACAGCATTTAGCATTTACTTACATGTTATTGAGGTGGGTAGTCTCTTTAGCTATGACTCAAGTTCAAGAAGCACACCAAGTTACATAATACAGAAAGAGTAAACATTACAGCACAGTAGGAATGTACATACAGAAGTACATTATAAAACTCAACACCAGAAAGATATACATATAAATCACATGTACAGCAAATATGTAGCCAGTCACAGAGCTGGAAAGGTATATACACAAGCCACAAGTACAGTGAACAATCAATCCAGTCTTACATTGTTTAGCTAGTAACAAAAAATGTAAATAAATACAGAGGGCAGTGGTGTAGGGGGCTTAAAGTACCAGATGTGTGCGGTAGCCATGTCATAAATATATGCAACATGACTCATTCTGCTGCCACTTATTATTTTATTTTTCTGCACTCATTTGGTTGACTGTGCATGTTTCACTGACTGAAAGCCCTTTTCATGGGAAATTCAGGAAAAATAGGTCTCCAAAAAGTGTAAGTATAGTGTGAATTACAGTAGTATGAATTATCAGTATTTGAAAACTAAAAAAATAAGCAGCTGGTCAAGACTATGGTATAGATATATTAACAATATGAGCAGAACTAAATGTAAGTAACAGAAGAACATTGACTAAGATTCAGAAAGGGTTACCTTCAGCTTTAAGTACTAACAAGGGTGGAAAACCACTTGTGGTTTCCCTTTCTGATTCAGAAACAAATCCAACAGGGATTCTACATGGTCAGTACAATTACAGCCATGAGCTGTCTCTATGGCAATGCTAAATGTTAATGAGGCATTCTGGGTGAGTGGCTCGTGCTAATTACCCGTGTGATCTCCCCTGGAAATGCCACTGGAAAGAGTAGTTATATAGCTGAGCAATTTGGAGAATCATTCAGATGTGTTAATTAACATGGCCAAAATGCTGCAGTCCTTCCTTGTAGTCAGTGGGGTACACCACAGAAAAATATGTGGAGAGAGGAAGTGGTGAGATGTGTGCGACTGTGTCTGTGTGTGTGGTAGAATGAGTGCATATCTGCAAGGGTAAGAGTGGTGTTGAATGAGAGAGAGAGAGAGGGAGTGTGAGTGTGCACACGCACGTATGTGTGTGTGTGTGTGCGTGTGTGTGTGTGCGTGTGTGTGTGTGTGTGTGTGTGTGTGTGTGTGTGTGTGTGTGTGTGTGTGTGTGTATGTAGGTGTGTGTAAAAGTAAATTAGGGAGATGAGATTGCTAATGAAATGAATGGACTGCCACTTGAGATCGCTGCAGGAAAGTGCTAATTAGCACTAGTGGTAACACCATGTACTGAAGAGACCTGCAGATTAGGTCTTTCCTCATTGAGGCTTATCATGTCTCTGAATCACATTTTCCATGTTAACACAAACTGACTCTTTTGGCAGCAACAGTTTACATGAGAGCAGAAAAAAATTCTGAATCCTAGCCCTAGTCTGAGCAGAATGACCTTCATTAGCATGCTTTGATTTAGAAACCATTATTCTAATCTCAGTACTTTAACTATGCAGATAAATGTTTTGTAAATATGTTAAAATTTCTTCAAACACACACACACACACACACACACACACACACACACACACACACATTCCTGTCAACCACTTAGCACATAAAATCAGGATAAAGTCTAGAATAATGTGGAGACAAAGGCCCAGAAATAGGTTTAGATTTTAAAAATTGCTCATAAACTTAGAAAATTGCTAGAATGACAGGTTTTGAGTTAGCAATCATTTTCTGAAGGATATAAAGTCTTAAACAGAAATGTCTTCATTATTTAATGACTTCAGTCCTCAGTGATTTGCCAGAAAAGAACACATTTTATGAGGAAAACATCAAAATATGAGGCAAAAATATGGACAGTTGATGAACTAATTAGTGTGTGGGTAAATAGTTTACAGCGATTGCATTTGTTTTACCTTCATTCATTTTGTATCCCAAAAAAGACTTGAAACTGTCTCAGAATGTTCCACAACACTGAAATGTCCTTTTATGGTTTTATCAGGTACAAAATAACATCATCCACAAATAAAGCCAACTTTTCTTGATTACCATATCTATTTTATGCATGAATTTCTGAGTCTCTCATTTTCTTTGCCAGGTGTTCTAAATGCGGACATGATAAAATGAGCTACTTAGGAGTATGGGTTCATAGGTAGGTACTAAGCTATTGGCCCTAGGGCCTATATAAGCCAAATGGTACTCTGGCTTTTGCCACCCAAGAAAATTATTTTCATGTGCCCCTGTCAAGCAGAGCCACAGAAGTGATCCCCGAGGTGAATTTCCTATCTCCCATCCAGTCATCAAGATTTTTCTTGAAGAGTACTAATGAGGAGCTTTCTTTGATATAGATAGGTAGTTTTTTCCAGAGTATGGGAAGTCTCTGGAACAGGAATCTATCCCTCCAGCATGTTCTGTTTATTGTGGTGACTAGGTTTAGGTCCCTAGAGCGTGTAGGAGGATAAAAAGGATTCTATTACAGCAGCTAAGGATATGCGGAAAGAGGCTAAACAAAAGTTAATAGAAAAACTGAGAAACTGGAAATTCTGTTTTATGAATATGGATAGCAAGATACAAGCAGTGAAAATGCTTTTAGTCCCTTTAGTTTTATACACAGGTCAGGCATATTTTATCAACTAGAGGAGATGCTGTGGACAGCAATTAATAAAGAGCTGAAGGATTGTATCTGGAGGGAAAGAGGGCAAGAGTCATGTAGGATACATTATTCATTCCAATACAACAAGGTAATTTGGCATTACCTGATTTGAAGGGATATGTCAAAGCTACACAGTTACGGCTCCTATACATAGTACAAGCAGAAAGCTATAATTGAAAGTGGAAATGGATGATAGTGAAATGGGGAAAGCTTTGGAAATAAGGAGTTACTGGGATTTTGGATGCAGATCCTTAATGAAAATAACAATAGCCATACACAATATTATATTCATAAAATAGCAGAAAATATTCTAAGAACTAAGCCAACATGGGAATGGAGAAAGGAGATTCTGCCATTAGGGATGACTGCAATTAGGGGTACGTAAAATAGTTAAGAGTTTGCTGGAATTTACTGGAGAAAACTGGCAAAGGAAACAAGGTATTGGGAGCAAATAATTACAGAGGGAAAGGTAATTGAATGGGAAGAGGCCAAGTATACATCTGGACTCCAGGCTAGAGATTGTCTTCCCTATTAAGGATTGATATCAGAATATAGGCAAAAAGAAAGGAATAGGGGTACTTAAGTGAAAGACCAGAATTGGCAGAGTTTTTTGTTGAATCTAGAACAGAAGCAGATGTTAAAAAAGGGATAATTACTAGGGCATATAAAATATTGCATGATAACTGTAGGAATCAATCAGAGAAGGCTAGAAAGGATTGGAAATAGAGACTGGATAAGCAATTCACAAAGAAATGATATAAAGGATATATGTATGGCTCACAAATATGCAAAAAAAGTCTAGAAGATTTATGATTTTTTTGCTTGGAAGTGTTTGCATAGGTATTTTTATACCCCAATCAGACTCTAAAGAATTTTTCCTCAGGTAGATTGCAAATGTTGTAGGTATGATGAAGAAGAACGAGATAATTGGAAACATATTTTGGGAGTGTGATAACTTGGTAGACTTTAAAATTTTCCTGCAGACTACTCTGTCAGAAATACTGGGTGAGCAAATTGGTGTAACTAAAGAAATTATTTTTTGAGCTGTGATACAGAATCTAAATTGCTGAGACATAGTAAGGCTTTGCTGAATTTAATTCTGTGGCTGCCAAAAAATCATTGTAGAAAATGAAGTCTAAACCAACTGTATTACAAACAGTGAACACACTAACAGAGATAAAAGAACTGAAGGTGGGATCTTTAGAAAAGGGTCGGAGCAAATTACATATAAAAAATAGGAATTGTGGAAACAATACATTCAGAATAATGGTTTGGAGGAGGAATTAGGTTTAAGGGAAGGCAGGAACTGATTGAGCAATGGAATGCTCGACTGACAATTACTACATAGAAGATTATATGCGTTGCATTATTTGCAACTGAATATATGTCATTGTGGTTTGTTTTCATTTATATACATGTATGATCACCTATGTGACAATATGAGCTATTGCCAGCAATGCCAGGAGAAGTAGGGCAGTGGATATGTAACATATGCCAGCATAGCTAGCTGGAATTTTGTAAAGATTTGTATGTCATTTGTATACCAAACTGATTTGTACAGATGCTTGTGTTGAAAAATGTATTTGTAAAGCTGCTTATGTTAAAAATGTACCAACAGTGGATCCTGACTGTATTGTAACTAATTAAATATATATGTTTTAACAGAGGATACTGGAAGAGAATAGGTTAAGCTCAGCCCCAGCTAACTTTTAGAAAGAATATCCTGAAATTAAATTACCTGGTTTAGGCCATAAATATTGTATCTTATAGTTCTGATTGTAGCCGGAGACTAAATGTCTGTACCAGAGAATGGTTTATTAGCTCCTGTAAGAAGATTGGAAGTATTTTATGGTTTTATAGCTTCCAGATACTATAACCCTTCTCAGTAAGGCTCTATCTATGTGTATGGTAACAGATATGTGCTAAATTCACCTACTTCATCTTGCCTTGCTCTAGTAAGTTACCAGGGGATAGTAATTATTTAGATCAGTCAGGAAAATATAGTGAGATTAGTTAAGTAATGTTTTTCTGCATCTTTGTGAATCTATTCATCTGTGTTATTTTAATATTTCCCATGTCTGAAACTCTGTTGTTTATTGTAAATAGATATTTAGTATTTTCAGGCTCTTTTATTATTTATTATTAAATATATTTAAACTTTTCATGGTGGCTGATTCTTTAGAAAATATTTTAATCTTTGAGAGTACTCATATCAATTTGGTGACTCTGCAGCCACTCATGAAAGTCTTACTGGATTGTCAAAACACTACCATTTGAATTAATATTAATTTCACTCAGTATAATTGGGTACTCTTGTAAGAGCGTTAGAGTTGCTGGTTTTGGAGTGTCTGGTGTCAGTAACTACCTTATAGTCTAGGCAGAACCTTTCTCAGGTCTGTGTCACACACACACAAGCATATACTTGTGTGTGTGTGTGTGTGTGTGTGTGTGCCTTAATATAAGCATGCTGCTTACACAAGAGGTGACATGTTTAGTTGCATACAACCATGACAAAAACAGCGGCTATATACACACCCACTGTACTTCATGGGAACTGTATGCAGGGTTTGTGCTGGTGAGTCTGCTTACAGCCAGTATAAACAGATTAAAATTTCATCTTATGTCTAAACTCTACCATGAGTGAACTCTTTTAGAACGCTGCATGAGCACTCAGCATAAGGAATGCATTTAGGAAAACAGAAATAGATACCAAATACAGACAGAAGAACAAAGGCAAGGAACACTGTGATAGGATAGGAAAGCACAGTCTTTATGTGGCATTCATGGTTAAACTCATTAAATCTATGAAAACTCAGGGCCATGGCAAGTAACCTGATAAATCTGTGTACACTATGGAACAGAATAGAATGTATCACAGAATCTGTATTCCATATTCTAGACTGAAATGGTTAATGTTGCATATTAATAACTGACAAAATTAAGGGCTGTGCTAATTATGCCCTAAACTATGTCATGGCACAAGAGACATCTAACAAAGCCAATTTAAAAGACTGACATTTTCCCTATAGTGCACTGCACTATCATCAGCGACCATAATGAGATTTTTTTCATCACAGTAGTATCTCTACAGAACATGTCAGTCTGTGCTCTCTAATTTTCATCAAAATGCTTAATGCACCTAAAAGTACACACAAAGTCAGTCTATTAGTTCATTAAATAGGTACAGAAAATATGCGTGTGTGCAATGCGTTTTATGTGTGCGTGTGTTTGTGAGTGTGTGATTGTATGTATATACCTATATATAATCTATAGCTATCTATTTATATCTATTTGCATGACAACCACACATACGGATATAGATATACACACACTTGTATAAAATGGTCTATTTATCATTGATCCAAAATACAGTGACATTGACAAAATATATATACCATAACAGAACACATGGGTTACATCGAACTATGGAAAGTTTTAAACTTAAGTAAAATTGCAGAAAACAGCATTTCTGGAAAGCAGGCAAGCCCACTTCACCCCATACCCCTGATGCTTTAAATATATAAACAGATCGCTCTATAATTGGGGAAAAGGATAAGTTCCTTTACCCCACTTTCTGCCAGTTGTGGGCAATAAAATGCAAACTACATAAAAGTTATTAGCGAGAGTGAATGGGAGCAAATCCATTCATTTACACTTACACAATACATCAACCTGCATTTATCGGAACACTTTATGGCATTTGGAGAAAATCTCTTTGTTTAGGGATGTAAAAAGAAATTCAACTGAAGCAGGACTGATGTAATGGATGCCACCATATATAGCTATATGTGCTTACAAAAAAACAAAACACCTAAACATCGGCATGCTTAATGTTGGCACCAAATGATTAATAAATAAATGAATAAATGAATGAATAACATTGACATTTCATTGTGCATGCTCTGAGGCATAACCTTGGAGCATGCCCTTATAAAACAAATGTTTTTTTTCCATTGGGGCAAACCCCTCTGTGCATACCTCACAACCTCCAAGTGCAAGAAATCTGGACAAAGCCAAAAATATTGGGGGGACAAAGGGCCAAAAATAAGGACATATTTTAATTATCGCTGCTAGCAACTTAGACAGTTCCTAGAATGACTGGTTTTGTGTTAACATATTTCTGAAGGATATGAAGTCTGAAACTCAGATGTCTTATTTGGTGACATCAGACCCCAGTAATTTGCAGAAAGCTACGTATTTTATAAGGTACAGTCCAATAACATGAGGCAAAAATTTGGACAGTTAAGAGGTATGCCCCTGCTATTTTATATATTCTAACCCAGAGATTGCACAATTTGGGGAAAGGGCATACTCCTCAACCCTGCAGATTGTGTGATCTTACAACAGTCAGACATATGTTTTGTCAACCAAAGTGTGTCAACAAAACAGATGTGTACTACAAAGATTGTTGACTTAATTGGGTATAGATGTATATTTGTGGTTGTCATGCAGATGACTGAATGCTTGGTTAGTTGAACTTGTGTAATACTTCCAGAAGTGATTAACAAGTCATATGATGTCAAATTGCTGGTGTTATTTTGTGGGAGATCACAATAAAATGGGGAGTGTGAGTTTGTCCTTTCCCTGCTATTGTGCAATCTTGGAGTCTGTATACAAGTAACAGGGAGGTGTAAGCAGTGCAACAGGCTCTGCTGCTGCTGCAAAAAGAAAAAAAAAACATTTCATAGTAGGATTCTGAGGGGTTTCAGCAATATGAATTTTGATTTTTTCATTTGATCATTTTGTATTTGAACATTTGTATATTCAGTTATATATATATATATATATATATATATATATACACACACACACACACACACACACACACACACACACACACGTGCACATATACATGTATATATGTATGCATGTGTGTGTGTGTGTGTGTGTGTGTGTGTGTATATATATATATATATATATATATATATATATATATACAAAATGTAGAAGGATACACAGAACCAGTCACAAAGTGCATGTCTCACTTAAGTGCAGTAAAACAAACAGCAGCATCAAAAGTGTAAGTTTCAAAATAACACAATTTAATCCATAACCATAGTGCAGTGGTTCATCATTATATGCACAAAAAATATTTTTCACACATTTTAGAAGCATAAGGAGGTGGGTAGTCACCCTTATACGCCAATCAAATAATACATTGCACTTGACTATACTTATAAATGACATCACCTCAGCCGGAAGCAACACAAAAGAGTTTAATGCCCACTTAGATAAATGCCCAATCTATAACCAAACGGGATAGTTTATTTCAAACATAAAAAGGTACATTTTCTAGGCTAAAAATGGCCTGCAAGGGCAGCTAGCCTAGTACTTGCCTGTGAATCTATGAACCAATGGAGATGATAGTACCTACCAAATCTAAATATAATGGGAAGTTTAAAAGTAAACAACCAGAAAAGAGTGGAAGTGCTATCCCCTTTATTCACTGCCTTACAGACTCCCGAGATGAGTTCTATGCCTTGCCTTCTAAGTGATTAGTGACCAATAGTCTAGGGTTTTTTGATTCGCTACAAATTGAACAGAGGTTCTAAATCTTCACCAGCAGATAAGTAAAACATGGTGGAGAGATAGGTTTATTATACAGAGCGTTCCCCAATAATGGAATAAACTCCCTTTACAAATTCAGCAGTGCAGTACATTATTTTTGTTCAAATGGGACTGGACAACTCGATGGGGATTCACAAATTCACCCTGACTTAACTGGCCTGGCCCTCCTTAACAGAAGAGGCTCAGTCTGCCTGAAGGTGGGTACTGGTCAGGCATTAATGATTGCAAGACTCAGTTGCCTTGTATTTCCTGTGATCCTATGACTGATATATTCAAAACGTAAATATATTATGCTATAAGCTATTGTTTAAAAGCAAATGACGTACTACTAAAGGAATGGAATTTAAAATAATAAAATAATGACACCTAGTGGTTAAAGCATTTAAATGCAGCTAACACAGCCATAAATTACATTTAAAACAGGTAACTGTATGGCACCTAAATTAATGATCCAGAAATTCTCTTTTCAACACAAAAAAACATAAATTGTCATATCTCTCGAGTGAGACGTTAACAGCTCTGTCAATTCCAAAAAAACTGAAATACACAGGATAATATTAAAAGAGTATTAACTTTGACAGATTACCTCAATAGAGGAAACCATGAAGCATTGATAATAGGTCTAGATATTCAAAAGGCCTTTGACTCCTTAAATTGGGGTTATTTATTTAAAGTCTTGCAGTTATTTGACCCCCCCCTTTTTTTACAACAATGATAAAGAAAATATATGAAAATAATCTAGCATATGTCAAATTAGGTCCCTTTACTTCCAAAGCAATCCAAATCACTAGAGGTACTAGACAAAGATGTCCCATGTCCCCTATCCTATTTGCTCTGGCCATAGAAATACTTGCCATTTTAATATGTAATAACCCAAAAATAAGAGGTATAAATATATATGACCAATATATTTCTAAAATAATGATGTTTGCTGATTATGTCTTACTTACCTTACCCAACTCTAAGGAAGTGTTAGGTGAAGTGGATATAGTAACAACAAATTTCCAAAAAATCTCAGGACTCTCCTTCAACAAATCTAAATCAAAATATTTATTATTATTAAAAAAAAAAGAACATACAGGTTCCAGTTAATCATATTATTGGAAACCAAGTTACAACTTTAGACTATATTTAGGAATAGTCCTAGGCAAGCATATAGAGGAAACCTTACAGTTTAACTATGCTAAAGCCATAGACTTAATCAAGATATTAATAAGCAAATAGAATAATTTGTTTATAATATTTGATGATAGGTTACAACTGATAAAAATGGTTTTGTTACCTAAAATATTATATGTAGCACAAGCCCTTATACTTCCACCAGGAAAGAAAATCCTTAAAGAAATCACTTCAACTCTGATGAAATTTTTATGGTACCCAAAAAGAAATAGAGTGGCATATTCTCATCATATCAGAAAATGGGAACAAGGGTGGTTAAAATTCCCAAAGATTGAAACTTATATAAAGGCATCTATAATTAAAATAGTGATGAACTGGATAAATCCTAGATACTCTTCCAACTGGAAACAGTTACACTCCGTTATACTAATGAATGAAAATTATGTATCAATGAATGCTTTGGTAACTGACCAAGATAACAAGATATGGCATTATTTAAGTTTAAATTTACAGTATAGTACAACAAAATTAACTAAACTACCACTAATAAACAATATTTTTGATGTGTTTAGAAACTTCATTAACACAAATTTAGATATAAAACTGTGGCATAGATTTTTAATACCATTTGCTATTACAAGGGATTTTCCCTGATAAAACACATAGAGAGATGTTTGGTTTATGGGAAAATAATAACCTATTTTGTTGGTTGCAATGTATTGAAAACCAACAATCTTTGAACACACAAAGTATATTGTCAACCTATGGCCTATCCCCTAATGACTGGTTGGTTCTTCAGAGTGTCACAGCATACACTAAGGATCTATGTAGAATAATACATAACTCATCCTTCAAAACTGTATCAAAAATTATAAACTGGATTTTTGGAATTCTATATAATAATATCAATGTTAAGAATGAATTATCATATCTATATAACACTTTAATTGTCTATAAGACAGCTGCTAAAGATTCTTACTGGCAATACCTAACTAAAGGCTTTCAAGTATCATTATTAATGGAAGATAAAATAAACATTTTATTTTCAGTTAAACTAACTTCTTACTCACAATTGTGGAGGATTTTTCATTGGAAATTTCTACACAGATCTTTTTTGATACCTGAAAAACTCTCAAAAATGAACCCTTCAAACAGCAAGTTATGTTGGAGATGTCATCTGTCCACTAATGCTGACTGGTCTCATATTTTTTATGACTGTACTAATATTAAACCATATTGGAATGAGATTAATACATTTCTTCAAGCTATCTATGATATATTTGTTTTGACAAAGTCTTTAATTTTATTGAATGTTGTTAATAGTAGTAATATGAAGAAAGATGACCTGTATTTGTTGTGGACAATGTTAGCAATAGTCAGAAAATATATAACTAGAAGATGGAACTGTAATGTAGCACCCACAATGAAGGAATTCCTATCATCACTGAAGAAATGCATACTAATGGAGAAAAGAACTAAAGAGTTAAGAACTTTTCCTAAGCCACTGGTTAATAGTCTGTGGAGGAAAGTTCTGAATTTGTTTGATACCCTACAGATGGAACCAAACTCTTCCTAACTAACATAGTTTATATATTAACTTATTATTTAACTATGGATTTTTTATCTGAATCCTTTTTGTCAGGCTTAATGTAAATACTGTAAATAGTTACTTAATGTTATGAATGTATTAAATTATTGTGCTATTTCTCAAAATAAAAATCATTTGAGTAAAAAAAAAAAAAACTGAAATTAGCTCCTGGATGTTAAAGGCCATAAACAATTTAGTTGTTAAAAGTGAAACCTGCAGTTCACTGAATGTATTCCTTAGCTCTGTGTCTTATTCGGTCACAAATACTTTAACAGATTCCTGTGAAACAAGGTTTCTAGTGAAAACTAAATAGCGATTATATGGCAAGCTCTTTTTAGAGTCACTATAAACATGGAACTTGTTTGAATGACATCTAAATCACTCTGTTGTTCTAAAAGTAAGATTAAATATATTAAATATCTTAATTGTATTGTCTCCAGCCAAATATATAAAAGTTGCGACTTATATCACTTTACTGTTTTCCAGATGAATGCTTTATGCCAATGTTGTGCATTTTATGTGGGAGAAATATCTTTCAGTTCAAACAATGAATCTCTTTAAATTTAAGTGACCTATCTTGTTCTTGGGAACATAGTCCTGCCCAGTTTTTAAATATAAATTAAAACATCAAGGAGCTAATTTCAGTTTTATAGATAGATTAGTATGCAATTGGAAATTTCACATAATTATTACAGATAACAGAAGTGCTAAGCAGCAACACATTAAATTTTCATTTTGCCTCTCTCAGATCAGGCCAATAGATTATTGAGGTTATCTTGCAGACTGCACCCTGATCACCTTCACTAGTTACACCACAACATAATCTACAAAAAGCCTTGCCATGTTTACTGCATTTGGGAACTGTCTAAAATAAAACTCTGAACAATACATACCAAAGTACAAATCTTTGCTGTATCCTATTCATCACATGTTTTGTAAATAAGCCATTTCTCTGTCAATGTCCTATTCAAAACCTCTTCCTTGGTCAGTTTTCCATCAGTACAAAGATCTTCCAACCACTTAGTCCTCAACAACTTTTCCAGTTGGAGTTTTCATGGGAAGCAGACAATATTCCTACTGATATCTAGATGGACTTAAGTGGGATATCCCTTGTCCACTTATTTCATTACCCGCTCCTAAAAATGAATCTAGTATGACTACCTCCCCATAGGTTAATACTGCTGTAAATTCAACAGTTTGCATTTAAGCATCTGGCCAGCAGGGGAAGTAAGGTTCATAACTCTACAGTTCCTAGGTTTCTTCTTTCTGTTATCCAACAGTGGGTCCCTATCAGTTGCCTTCTAGTGTAGGTGAGACTGCACTGTCCTTAGGAAGTAGTTTTGCAGCCTTACCAAAGGCACATCCTCACTTAACTGAAGCAGTGTAGCTGGAAGCATATGAAGCCTCTGAGTCTTAAACTTCTTCAGTCCCTTTAAATCCATTTCCATGTCCATCCATCCATTCATCCAAGCATCCATCCAGAACCTCTTTTTCCCATTTTTGCGCATGGGATTAAAGTGTTACATCAACAATGGCAATCATCTAGAGCCAATGTTCACACCACTGAGAGGCTAGCCATGTTCAGTTGCTCTTCCATACCAAAAGTATGCATACATACTCACACCTATGGTCAATATAGCGTGGCCTACTAAGGACTCCTTTAGGGGTCATTTGCATGTATCCCATTATCTTCTTTTGCAAGAGGTTTTAAGGAATCACACAGTCAAAACTCTAGCTTGGATAGGATTTTCTTATAATTTTTTACTAATTCATGAGAACTTGAGGTAATATTTACATAGATAAAAAGAAAGTAGAAACATTTCAAATCAGAAACCACCAGAGTGAAGTCCAAGGAACTGCAAATAAAACAACCATGTAAATTACAATAAATCCTTAGACACTAAGAACTAGCGGAAAATTAATCTCACATTCAAAGAATGAATCTGTCAACACATATTGGATATTAACAAGAATAAAGCTACTAACAGTCTGCCTAAGGACATTTTACATAGTGGTGAAAAAAGCATAATTTCCATTTTCAGGTATTGTCCTTTGTTAAATCTAATGAATGTGGAGAGGATCTGAGGAATTATATAGGAATAGTTGAATTACGCTGTATTTTAGAACTGGAAGCTGAAAAACTTCTAGGCTTAAATGGTGTGGTCTTGTTGAAACCAATTCTAAGGACTGTAATTTTAATTCTATTTATAAAGTACTTTAAATTTTATATTCTTCTGTATGTATTTTAAATGAAGGAAATGACATCATTAATTGAATAATTGATGCTGCTATAAAGGGCGGCTCGATAAGATTGTTGCTAAGCCTGATGAAGCAATAGTGAAAACATGTTTATTCTAGTTTTATTTTCTCTTTTTGAATAAAGTTAAGTTCTTCTGGTACATGGTGTCCAAGGATTTTGTGTAATTTACATAGGAAGAAAGTAGGCCATGGCCACAGGGACATTCTCCTGCTTTTTTATCTGATAAGACCTTTAGGTTCTTTAAAATTTAACAAGGTTACCTCGAACTCAGGTACATGACTTCAGTTTAATCCTTCTGATGGTTTGAGCCTTAGGAATGCAGCAACCCCCTAATGCTGCACTGTGGTTATCAGTACTGGAGCATGAATTCAAGCACTTGGCAGGAGGATAGAAGTCAGAGTACTCCTACCTTCATAGCATCAAAAATGGGTATACTTAAGCCAGAGACAGTGATATTGTTTGGCTGATAACTGTCATTCTCAGATACATCAAAACCAGCTCAGTTACAGCAGTCCTTTGCTGCAGTGTGCAGACCTCAGAGAGAGTTAGTTATATTAATTAATGACCCTTGTAGGGTAATGGGAGGAGCAGTGTGACTGGTTGGGTTTTAATTTATTCAGCCACACCTGAGTTATCCAGATTTCTCTTCTCAATGCATGTTTATAGAACAGTGACATTCTAAATTTTATGTAAGAACTTTGAGACATTTTATATGGTAAACAGACATAATGCCCATTCCTACACTGATAGGAAAGGCCTGTGTGACTTTTTTACCTTTGGTTTGGATGATATTTGGAATACTTTGCAGGCAAACTAGTGTTTACGGACACTCAGCCTTGATTTTAAGCTTTGTGTTTCTGTATTTATATTATCCAAATACCATCCAAAACCAAAGCCAACAATAATCTTATGCCGGTCTAATCAGGTTAAAAAGATATAACATGTATGTCTACAGTTAATGGATTTTGTTGGCCTGAATGTACCTATAAAGGCTTAAAAAATAAAAACTTGTGGGAATCTAGAAGCCATGCAGATCAATCACTGGTATATTCCTAAGGGGTAATTTGCATATGCCTCATAGGTCTCCACCACAGGGGTTTTAAGGTTCATAGGTTCATAGGTTTATACTAGGCTATCTGCCCTAAGGCATTTATAAGCCTAGCCCAAAGTTATGTGGCTTACGCCACCCCTTATGTTAGAAATAATGTGCCCATTAGTTTGTTGTGCCTCTGTCCAGCAGTGACACAGAGATGATTCCCGGGGTAAACCTACGATCTCCCATCCACCGGTCAAGATTTCTCTTGAACAGAGCCAGCGAGGTGCTCTGCCTCACATGGACCGGGATTTTATTCCACAGCATGGGGAGTCTCTGGGTGATAAATCTATCCCTCCAGCATGTCCTATTTATATCCATGCTAAGGTTTAAGTCACTTGCTCTAGTGGTTCTGGTGGATTTGGATTTTTTGAGGTGGAGCATGTCCATTAATTCCGGGTTGGTCATGGCCTTGTATGTCAGGCACAGGTCACCTCTGAGCAGATGGTATGCAACTGAATAGAGTTGGAGTTTCTTCAGTCTGGCAGTATATGACAGGTTTTGGAGTCCCTTTATCCTTTTGGTGAGGAACTTTTGGGGTCTCTCCAATTGCTGCAGGTGTCGGGTGAGATACATCCCGAATGGGGCATTGTACTCAATCATTGGTCTGATAAGTGAAGAGTACAGGGGAACAATGACCTCACTTGATCTGGATGTGAATCCCTTCATGATCAGATGGGCAATGTAGAAGGTCTTTCGAACCACTTTAGCAACGTGAGTGTCAAACGAGAGGCCACTGTTAACCTGGGTACCCAGGTCCCTGATAACCTCCTCTGTGCTTAGTGGGTTGCCATCTATATGGTAGCTTGGGGTTACCTTGTTTTTCCCGAAGGGTATGACTATACACTTTTGTGTTTAACTTCAGGCCATGGCTCTGGCACCAGCTATCAGTTTCCGTGAGACCCCTCTGAAGGATGTCTGTGTCCGATGTACTATCCACTATGGCACCCAGTTTGCAGTCATCCGCAAACTTTGTCAGCCATAGTCCTCCTATGTTTGCCTGTACTTTTGAGAAGTAGATGCCGAACAATAGGGGGCCAAGGACTGAGCCCTGTGGGACACCACTTGTAACCGGCTTGGAGTCTGACATGGCTCCAGCAACTCTAACCCTGTGGGTTCTGTCCTTTAGCCAGTTTGCAACCCATCTTGTGACATATGGGTTTACATTTAAGCTGGTAAGTTTCTCTATGATACCCGAGTGGGGTATTGTGTCGAAAGCTTTTGCAAGGTCAAGGTAGGCTGTATGGACTGACTTTCCCTCATCAATGGCCTTGGTAACTGTTTCGAAGAAGTCGACCAAGTTCAAAAGGCAAGATCTGCCCTTGACAAAGCCAAACTGGGTTGGGTCCAAGGTCTGCAAGTCCCCTATGTCCTTGTTTATGAGTTCCATTATGATCCTCTCCATAGCTTTGCAGACCAGGCTTGTTAAGCTTATGGGGTGGTAATTACCAGGGTCCGTAGAGGCACCGCCTTTGTGGAGTGGGACCACAGTTGCCATACGCCACTCCTTGGACACATGTCCTGTGGTAAGGCTAAGATTAAACAGCTGCCTTATGTGCGGGTTTAGTTCTTCATTGAGTTCATGTAGCACACAGCCGGGGACACCATCCAGTCCCATTGATGCAGTGTTTTTAGCTTTAGAGAGAGCAGCTTTCACCTGCACATTTGAGATGTCTGGGAGGCTACACTCTGTTGGGATAGTTATCTCTCCTTTTGGGGAGAGGGGGTGAAGTTTGCGCTGAACCTGTCTGCCAGTATGTTGGCAATGTCTGTGGGTTCAGTGATTTTTGTATCATTTTGGACTAATTCTGAGCATATCTGGGAGTTTCCACCCAGGTTTCTGACATAGCTGAAGAAGGCCTTATGATTGTCTTTTTAATCTATGGCAATTTTTTTCTCAAAGTTGGCCTTGGATGATTTTATGAGGGATCGTAGTTTCTTGCTAGTACTGATCAAAGATGCCTTCCCTTTTTGGGATTTTGCTCTATCATGTAATAGCTTTCTCCTCTTATTGTAAAGTTTGTTTATGGCTGGGGTCCACCAGACTGGATGTTTGCCCTTGGTGGAAAGAGTCTTGGTTTTATCTGGGATTGCCTGATCCATGCAGTCCTGAAGGTGTTCATAGAAGGCATATGTAAGGGCTTCCGCAGATTGGGTTGTGGTTTCCATTGGCTCGGGGGCCTTGAAGGATACCACACCTGTCTTGAGTAGTGTGAAGTTTGCTTTAGAGAAGTTCTTCACTGTGGTCTTTTTTGTTTGGGGTGGGGGCGGGATGTGGATTTCTAGTGAGATTAGTTTATGATCTTATCTCACCAAAGAGGGATATACTTCCGGTGTGGAGCATTTTGTCCCCATGTTTATGATGATGAGATCTAGTATATTTTCTCCTTTTGTGGGGACGGTGACTAGTTGTTCCATGGCATTTGAATTTATGAACTCCAGGAACCTTTGGGCTAGAAAGTTGGGGCTTGAGTAATGTTCCCAGTCTATATTTGGGTAGTTGAAGTCACCCAATATGATAGTGTTTGGTGATACATTTATACCCTCCAGTGTCTTCAGGAAGGCTGTGTGGGTTTCCTGAGTTTGAGAGGGTGGCCTGTAGCATGCTACAAATTGTAGAGCAGTTTTGCCTATGGTTAATTGCACCTGGATGGTTTCCGATGCTTCGTGCGTAGCCACCAACCTGGAGGTGTGGGTATCCTTGATGAATATGGATACACCCCCTCCTTTTGTGGTATGGTCCGGGTTTTGGGGCCGGAACGCATGATATGAGGTAAAACCTGATAGTGCCGAGGTGCTCTCAGGAGCCTTGAACCAGGTTTCAGTCACAGCACAGACATCGATGTTCTCCATACTGAGAAGGGCCTCGAGTGCGTGCATTTTGAGATTTAGACTTCTGGCATTGAGCAGCATTATCCTTAGTTTCTTCCCGTTTTTGTTTTCTAGGGTAGTAGGTTTAGAATTTGAGCCTTGCCTAAAAAAGGCACTATGGGGGTGGCAAGAGCCTTAGCCAATATCCGGAATCCCAGGGGTGACAGGTGCAAGCTGTCCCTTGCGAAGCAGCGTGGCTGTCAAGCATGTCATCCCAAGCAGACAGACACTGGATCCCCTTTGAATGACACCAGAAATTAAGCCAATTGTTAAAGCTGATCATCTTGTCACTATATTGTGGCATCATTCGTGGTGAAGGAAGGATACTGCTCAGGGTCAGGGTCATACCTGCCTGGGCTACATAATCAGAGAGCTCCTCTATGTCTCTTTTCATGTAGTCCAGGGAGGTACATCTCAGGTCGTTCACACCAGCATGGACAATGACTGTGTCATACTTGTACTTGCCGTGGAGTGACCTGAGTGCTTGTGTTATGTGGCGGATTCTAGCCCGATAGGCAGCTTACCGTGACCTTCTCCTTGTTCAGCCTGGTGAGTGGGACGTCAGTGTGCCTGACTATGGAGTCACCTATGACAAGTATGTTTGGTGTTGTATTTGGCCTTAAGGGCAGTGACTGCTTTGCACACTGATTTTGTTTTTTATGTGTTGTTTGTGTGGTGTCTTGAGTTTGCAGTTGCTTGGGTGTCTGCTTTGGAGGCCTTTGCTGTTTAGGTAAATTTGTACTCAGAGCCTCCGAGTATGTCTTAGTGTGTTTATGTGTTTGATTCAGTGGTGTGGTTGAGTTATGTGAGACTTGTATTGTGGTGTATGTAGTTGCCTTCTCCTCCTGCCTGGTCTTGCCAGTCCTGAGTTGAGAGAGCTCAGTCTCCAGTTTGGCTAAATAGCTGCATCTCTCGCAAGTGTTAGTGTTATGTGGGAGGAGGAGAGGGTTGTCCGTGTACATGAGGCAATTGTAGCATTGCCTCAGAATTCCCAGATTCACCAACAGGGCAGGAGAGGACGCCAGCATCTGACCCTTCGACATGCTAGAAAGAATTATGAGTTGGTATGAGACAGAAAAGTAGAGGGCTTAGCAGGGAAGTGGGCACTCCTGTGGGTTTTGCAAGTGAGGGATTTGTATAATATAGGAGTGCTTGACCTGCAAAGAAAATGCTTATAAGACAAGGGATATACTTTTAAGACAAGTGCTGAGCTTTTTGAGAAGAAAAAGCAATTAGGAACAAGTGCTGTGCTTTTTAGTGAAGGTGTAAACTGTTTAGGTTCCTAACAGAGCAGTTCTAAGGGAAAAATTGAAGAACAGACTTTATGGAGCCAGAAAAGGTTTAACCTTGTTAAACCGGCTGCCGATGCTGCTCTAGTGGCAACTCCGTTAAATCGCTAAAGCACATTAAGGCATGCTTGATAGCAGGGGCTGGAAAGAAGCAGGAATAGACCCAAAACGGACAATAAAACTACAGTTTCAAGTCAGTAACCACTCCTACGGGGGGCAGGGAAGGCTGCTCAATGTTATTCACTGCCACTGATCAACAGAGAGACTTTCCTTTAGCCCAAGCAAAAATGGCCTCACAGAAACTTACAAACAGTTCAGGAAACAGCAAGCCTGTAACTGAACTTTTTTAAATCTCAGAAAAGTGGGAAAAAAGCAAGATTTTTTTTTTTGTTTTGTTTTTTCAGAGATATCAGAGGTTCACAGGTAATATCAAGTTATAACAGTGCAGTAAATGACCCCACACAAGAGTGCTAGGTCAAGAACAGAAAATATGCAAGTTTTGAGAAAAGAAAATGATTTAAAATTAAGTGCAAACAGGAAATTCAGTATACAGCTTTTGGTTGTGCTCTAAATACAGCTACTAATGCAGAAATCAAGTTTAACAAGCCAGAAAATGCTCAAACTAGCCAGCTATGCAGAAAAACTTATCAAATAAACAGAGGAAAAATACTTAAAATCTCAAAAGTGGCTCCTTTCTTCTCTCAGCGTTTTCTCCTCTTGGTGAGTGCTTCACGAACAGCCAACAAGTCTGAAAAGACGCCAAAACCATGAGGCAAATAGGTTTTAAGAGAGGAGGATGAAGGAGTTTTGGAAATGACCCCTTTTGGCCAATAAAACTACAGTTTCAAGTCAGTAACCACTCCGACGGGGGGGGGGGCAGGGAAGGCTGCTCAATGTTATTCACTGCCACTGATCAACAGAGAGACTTTCCTTTAGCCCAAGCAAAAATGGCCTCACAGAAACTTACAAACAGTTCAGGAAACAGCAAGCCTATAACTGAACTTTTTTAAATCTCAGAAAAGTGGGAAAAAAGCAAGATTTTTTTTTGTTTGTTTTTTTCAGAAATAGCAGAGGTTCACAGGTAATATCAAGTTATAACAGTGCAGTAAATGACCCCACACAAGAGTGCTAGGTCAAGGCTAGGTATTACACAGTGAACACTAGCTTGGCTGAGTCTTTCATGCAGTTTTTACTGAATTGTTTGTCTGTGTGACCTTTTTACCCTTTGGTTTGGACACTGTTGGGGAAAGGAAATTAAATACATTCTCTCCAGAAACTTAAGCGAAATTGCAGAGGAACATGTCTGTACTCTAGATGCATGCCGTTTTATGTATTTTAACCCTGCATGGATGTTCCCGGCCAATATTTGTCTCCCATGTCACAAAAGGTAACAAAAAAGTATAACATTTAAAATTATTAACACATTTTCAATAAGGAGAAACATCTGTACAGATTCAAAATTAAAATATACCACTTCTAAAATTTTAATAAAGATAGTTGATTAGGATACAACTATAATATTTTAGCGAAAATGAAATTACATAACACATCTTTATAAATTTATGGGCATTGCAATACAGTTCATTTAAAGTTACATGCCAGAAGACAGTGCATTTATATATTTTTTCATTGCAGCATTTGTTCATAAATATATTATTCTAACAAGAGTGTTAAGAGCAGGGTAGCATGGCAGTCTGGTGGATAGTACAGTTGTCTCATCACCTATATCCAAAATTTGCTCCTGACCTCTGGATACTGCCTGTGAGGAATCTGCATGATCTCTGCATACATGTATATATTGAGTTCTTGCAAAAATGTACTGATTAGGTTGAGTTATTACTCTAAATGACATCTACAAGTAGCTGCGTTATGGCCAGAGATGGGCAGATAACATACAAATTACTTTGTTTCCTGAGTTTGTCCAGAGTTGGGTAGATTTCCTCTCCAAGCATACCATACAGAATTACTCGTTTTTTACCAAGTTTTGGGGTCCAAATGAAGGGGTGCCATGATTCCCGAGTGACACCCCTTCATTTCCAATTTTTTTCTTTTGGTTTCTTTAATTATTTCAAATATCACGCTGTTGGAGCTGACGTCATGGCATGCACGATGACGTCAGCTGCGTCAGGGCTATCAGCCAGTCGAAATTGAGCTCCTTCAGCTCACGTCATTATTTCCAGCTGAAAATGCGAGCGGGAAACAGCAGCACTCGTTTGGATTACCTCCCAGCTGCAAATGTGAGCGGGCAGCATTCGGATGTATGAAATGTTAGCAGCACTCATTACATCGTTGGGGGAATCATTTGGATTTAGTTATTAGCAGCAGCATTTGGATTTATTTATCAAGAGCGGGCTGGGAAATGTTAAAAGCAGCACTCAAGTGAAGTGGATTATCACTGGGGACTTGTAAGTGTGTGTGTGTGTGTGTGTGTGTGTGTGTGTGTGTGTGTGTGTGTGTGTGTGTGTGTGTGTGTGTGTGTGTGTGTGTGTGTGTGTGTGTGTGTGTGTGTGTGTGTGTGTGTTTGAGACATAGCCAAACAGGACAGAGGACAGGTAGTCTTTTAAGTTCTGGAGTCAAGACTTGACTTCTGCTGGACTGCTAGTAGCAGGGGCCAGGGTGAGTATTAACTATTAGGTTTGTGGGAAAGTCCAGGGATGAAACGAGAAATAGTAGGCCAGGTGAGTTGTGAGTTTCTAATTTCTTCTTTAAGTTTAAATTTATTGTAATTGGGACAGGAGAGAATGAAAAGTGTTTTGTTTTTATTGGGCGTGGTTAAATGTGTGTAGGCCGGTGATTGCTGGCTTGCAGTGGGTTGGAGTTCTATACCTAAGACATTAAATATTCTCTGCATATACATAAGCAAGAGGCTGGCAGCCTTGCCAACATTTTATGATTGTTTCTGTTTAATTTATTGAACAGGGTGAAACATATCAGGAAAACAACTGCGTCTGGCAAGAAGTTATTATTTTTTTTTCAGTATTTATATCATGTTGATGTTTGTAATGACTGGATGCCAGCTTAATGTCGAGTGAATTACACGTCTGCTTTGTAAAACTTTTTACTTTTCATATCCTAGATATTCAGTATATGAAATGCTATTCTCACCATTTTTGTAGGTGACAAACTGTGCTTTCCGGCACCAGTGTGCCCCAGGAAAATTGGCAGAGATTCTTGGAAACTTTTCTGTACATTCATTATAGAGCAAAGAGCACATTTTGTTAATTTTTATATGTGAAATTGTTGACGTTTTATTTTACAATAATAATAATAGGCGTGTGTTGGCTGGTATTTATGCATTATTAGCCCAATGGATATTTCCCTGTCTGAAACATTGATTATTGAGTGAATGATGTGCTTTTTCACTTGTCTGACTGGGTGAAAAGTTCCCTTCCCCATTTGGATAAACTCCTTTATCACTAAGTACCATATTTCTTATGGAATATAGTTACTAATTATCAGTGTGATGTCCAACATACTGCTTACTTTCAGAATATACTAATGATAGTCTAAGAAATGTTTCCTGCCTGATATGTACCCAGTTAGAGGAATGTCTTTTCTGTAATGTGCATGTGTCATTGGAGTGCTTTGGAAATCATAGATCAGATTCATAAGTTATATAGCATTTTTTCTGTTTGGCTAGTGTTTAGGCTCCTTCACAGTGTTTGCAGGATGCTTCATGTGTATAGCAAGATGAATTGGTGAAATAGTGTTTAGAAGTTGTGTAGCTGGAAGTTGCCTTTTTTATACCTGTTTGTAATGCTGACTGTACTAACACTAATTCCTACTAATGTAGCATGTGCACCTGTATAGAATGATTGGATGTAAACCTGGCAAATCAGGGGAGAGTTGGGAGAGTAGCTGATGAAATGTAACAGCAATCAGTAACTAGTAAATTTATTTGTGGGTGTTATGAGTGAATGAGTTACTGTTGTCATGCATAACTGTCATTAAAAACTGCTTGTACATACTTGGAGACATACTGCTAAAGGGATTAGTGGAGGGTTCTGGGGGATGTTTCATTTTGGTGTTTGTGTGCATACTTGAAACTACTGAAGGGAACAGATCGCTGGGGTGAGGGAAATGTTTAATTTTGGTGCTTGTGCATACTTGAAACCACTGAGGGAATGGATCGCTTGGGGAAACGTTTCATTTTGGTGCTTGTACATACTTGGAGACATACTGCTGAAGGGATTAGTGGCGGGCAGAGCCGGGGGACCTTATTTTGGTCGTCTGTTCTTCAGTTTGCATTTGAAAGTCGGTATCCCACAGTTCCATTGGAGTGGGCAGGGTTACATAATGATATATGCAAATTTTGTTAATCAGTGTACAGATTTGTACCTATTTTTCATGGGCTTTGTCCAGATTTTTGATGTTTCCAGTTTGAGAGGTATGTCTCCAAGATAATATCCTGCTTGTGTTTAGTGTTCAGGGAAAGACTCTAGAAAACAGTGGCCATTAAATGGATTATGCAGTTACTGATAATAAGATTGAATAGATTGAATTACTGGTCAGCAGAGTGTGTTCTTTCTTATACTTACTGCTTAGAAGATTTTCTCAAGTCTTGTATAAAAACATATTGTTACAGCCAGCATCTTTTCAGATATGCATAACTCACAGTAGCTCAAACAATACATTAATGCTGCCACATGGTGTACACTCTACAGTTACTCCTAATTGTACTGACCCAAAACAACACAAAATGCAGCCAAAGACTACAATATCACACTCTTTAATGCTAATACTGCACAATAAATGTAGAATTGCTTAACTATTCTCATAGCCACATACACTGCTATAGTGAGATATTAAAATGCAACTGCAATTACATTAATCAATAAGATAAGAATGCAGTTGATAGACTTTCATCTGTGATGTTCATTTGGCAAAATAATTACAGCAATGTATACAACAACAAAATGAGGCATTTTTTTCAGTTATACATTTGCTACTACCCAACTTTATGTGTGTGTGTGTGTGTGTGTGTGTGTGTGTGTGTGTGTGTGTGTGTGTGTGTGTGTGTGCGTGCGTGCATGTGTGTGTGTGTGCACATATACATTTAATATCTATCTCTATATATTTTTGTATATTATATATGTGTCTGTGTGTGTGTGTGTGTGTGTGTGTGTGTGTGTGTGTGTGTGTGTGTGTGTGTGTATATATATATATATATATATATATATATATATATACACACACACACATCTATAAGTTTACTATCAAAATAGTGAAACCCATATTAACATTTGCTTGAATGGACGAAAAATAAGGATGGAAACTGTTTTGATGATTGTTCAAAATGTCAAACGTTCAGAAAGCTAGAATTGACATTCCTGAAACGTTCATCTTCTGCAAAAAAAACTGATCAGTTATATCACAAATGTTTTGCAGGGGGGTTGCTCCCCCCACACCCCTTGCTAATTATATATTCTACCTCTGAGAATGCACTACAGTGAGGAAAATGGTAATTTTCCTGATCCCCACTGTAGCGTAATCCAATTGTAAACAATGAGGCTCAAAACCACAAACACAAGCTACATGATGTTTCGGATGTGACGGGATTTCTACTTGCAATTTTAAACTTTTGTACTTTTACCCTTGACCTTAGGAACGCCTGTAAGGTGAGTTTCAAACATTTGATTGTAAACTATACATATATATATATATATATATATATATATATATATATATATATATATGGATCCCCTACACAACGCTGACATTCCAGAATGCCGACAACCATATGGCTGACACCATATGATCGACATTCATAATGCCAACATTGTGAGAGGTCCATAGAAAAGGAAAATAAAATTTCCTTTCAACTGTTAGTAGGGGGGCTATGCCCCCCTGCACCCCCCGTGGGGGGCTCTGCCCCCCACCCCCCGTAATTTTAATATACCAACTCCGAGATCGCACTACAGTGCAGGAATGGAAATCTTTCCATTCCGCACTATAGTGAGATGCTGGTTCTGCATTGTCGGCATTCTGAATGTCGACCATATGGTGTCAGCCATATGGTTGTCGGCATTCTGGAATGTCGGCAAACTGAAGGGGACCCATAGATATATATATATATATATATATATATATATATATATATATATATATATTTATAGGTATATATAGGTCTATGTCAGTTAACTGAGTTTTGAGAAACTCAAAATTTCATATAGGTGAAACTCGAACATTAAAAAACCCCACAAAAATCTATCTTTTTTATGGATTTGCAGAGGGGCAAGCCCTCTTGCACCCCACATGTGGGGGCTGTGCCCCCTACACCCCCTGCTAATTATATATACCAACTCCGAGATCACACTACATTGAAGAAAAAGGTACATTTCCTGATCCTCACTCTATTGTCATCTCAATTCAAAAGCTTCAGTTTTTAGAAATTCCATCATACACAGACACACACACACACACACACACACACACACACACACACACACACACACACACACACACACACACACACACACACTCTTTAAATTTCAAAAAGACACTGGAGGCAGGACATACATACAAATATAAGTGTATTCAGTAATCCACAATTGAAAATATCAACTCACTTGGCTGTGCAGCTTAAAAATAAAGCAAACAGTAGCTTCACAATAGTGTTCACCTCACACAGGGCTTCCACAAGACTGGCTGTCTTTTCAAGCAGAAGTCTCCCAGACCAAACTTTCAGCTCTAAAAGTCAGGTATTTCCACCATGTATACTCCAAGGGTTACAGTCCCACAAAGTTACACTACCACTGGTAAGCCCTGAATGGTCTCTCAATCTTCCTTCCAGGTTTTCATTCAGATGATAGTCTATTTAAGGAACTTACTTCCTGAGCATAGTACTTCAAGCTTTTACTTTTTTAAGCATAGCAACTGGTAGCTAAGATCTTGTGACATAGCTAATTCCTGTGAAAACACTCCCACACTCCAGGCTATAGTAGTAAACATTAAAGACACATAAGCATTTCCCATAATCAACATTTAAATTTACCCCTTCACAGATGAAAACTAGGACTAGGAGCTTTGGAATTCATAATAACGGGTTGTAGAGCTTAGACAAACTATTAGCTAGCACATCTGTTGACTGGGCCTCTGGCCTGTTGTATAATGGAAAGTTTGGAGGGATAATGTCCACCAGCACAACTTGTTACTGCTGTCACTAAGCCTACTTAAGCATGGAAAAGCAGCATGACCTGTTATCAAGCTGAAGTGCCTGTTAAACAAATTGTACTTCAAAGAGTTAAAAACCCACTGTGTAGACAGACACTCCTGTTCAATAGCTAGACATCTCTTTTCTGCATTGCTCAGCTCCTACCCGACATCCTACTGATATAACAACCAGGGTGCTCCTCACTTTTAACGTCTTATATATGAATAGGGATGTACCCCCTCTCACTGATACCCTTGTCCATGAGTGCATTAATGTGCTTGGACATGCTAGCTGAACTATTTAAATAAACATAGCTGCAGACATCAGTATATACAGGCATGTCATTTGTGTTTTGGATCTAATGTATACATGTGCATATACATATACACACAAAGGGATTACTTTGTGTATCCTATATTTATGAATCTCAACAGCAGTATTGATCAATAACTCAGTGGAACCATATGTGATTGTAGACAATGACCTTGGATACTTCTTTATCGCAATGAAACACACAACAGTGGATCATACAGGAAATTATTGGATTTACTGTTAACTGTTGTTTTTTTATGAAGTAGATGCTATGAAGTGTTATTAGAAGATATCACAATAAAATATAAGGAACTGTCTCCTTCCATGTCATGCTTTACTGGTATGTACATAATAATAATCCTTGTTACATCTCTTTACTTACTGATTGCACTTATGAAGTGCTAAATTATAATACCCTGTATCTGCTGCTATCTGTGACTTGGATTGTATTTCAGCAATTAATACCTTTGGTCAGCACATTTACTCACTTGCCATAACAATAAACAAAACAACTATAGCAGGAGCAAAGTTTTGTCTCTCAACTTGCTATACAGCACAGACTGCTAGGTAAGGAAAAACAATACACTACACATACTGAACTACTCTTTACATGACTGAATATTAGACTTGATGATTTTATATTGTTCCTTCAGCACAGAAATACATACCGGATTGGTCGAGACCCGGGTTAACAATGACCACCACCAGTACTGTTGGCCAACAGGGTGCTGGCAGAAATTGGGCTACTGCTGGCCAAAGGAGGAGAAAAGGGGGAAGGCATGCCCGAAGGCAGGTAAAGGCTAGGACTGTGATAGTGAGGGTTGGAACTTTGAATGTTGGCAGTATGACTGGTATAGGGAGAGAGCTAGCTGATATGATGGACCGAAGGAAGGTTGGTATATTGTGTGTGCAAGAGACCAGATGGAAGGGGAGCAAGGCTAGGTGTATTGGAGGTGATTTCAAATTGTTTTATCATGGTGTAGATAGAAGGAGAAATGGCGTAGGCATTATCCTGAAGGAACAGTATGCTAAGAGTGTTTTGGAGGTGAAAAGAGTGTCAGATAGAGTGATGTTTATGAAGTTGGAAATTGATGGTGTAATGATGAATGTTGTTAGTGCATATGCTCCACAAGTTGGGTGCGATGGATGAGAAAGAAAAATTTTGGAGTGAGTTGGATGAAGTGGTGATGACTGTACCCAAGGGTGAGAGACTGGTGATTGGAGCAGATTTCAATGGGCATGTTGGTGAAGGGAACAGAGGGGATGAGGAAGTGATGGGTAGGTATGGTGTTAAGCAAAGGAATGCAGAAGGTCAGATGGTAGTGGATTTTGTGAAAAGGATGGACATGACTGTGATGAATATGTATTTTAACAAGAGGGAGGAGCATATGGTGACATACAAGAGTGGAGGAAGATGCACACAGGTGGATTATATCTTATGTAGAAGGGCCAGTCTGAAGGAGATTGGAGACTGTAAAGTGGTGGCAGGGAAAGTGTAGTTAGGCAGCATAGGATGGTGGTTTGTAGGATGACATTGGTGATCAAGAAGAGGAGGATGAGTGTGAGGGCAGCACCAAGGATCAAATGGTGGAAATTGAAAAAGGGTAATTGTGAGGTGATGTTCAGGGAAGAGTTAAGACAGGCACTGGGTGGCAGTGAAGAGTTACCGAATAGCCGGGTAACTACAGCAGAGCTAGTAAGAGAGATGGCTAGAAAGGTGCTTGGTGTGACATCTGGAAAGAGGAAGGAGGACAAGGAGACCTGGTGGTGGAATGAAGAAGTACAGGAGAGTATACAGAGAAAGAGGTTGGCGAAGAAGAAGCGAGATTGTCAAAGAGATGAAGAAAGTAGACAAGAGTATAAGGAGATGAGGTGCATGGCAAAGAGAGAGGTGGTGAAGGCTAAGGATAAGGCGTATGAAGAGTTGTATAAAAGGTTGGACACTAAGGAGGGAGAAAAGGACCTGTACCGATTGGCTAGACAGAATGACCGAGCTAGTAAAGATGTGCAGCAGGTAAGGGAGATAAAGGATAATGAGGGAAACATACTCACAAGTGAGGAGAGTGTGTTGAGCAGATGGAAAGAGTACTTTGAGGGGTTGATGAATGAAGAGAATGAGAGGGAGAGAAGGTTGGATGATGTGCGGATAGTGAATCATGTCATGCAGTGGATTAGCAAGGAGGAAGTAAGGATAGCTATGAAGAGGATGAAGAACAGAAAGTCTGTTGGTCCAGATGACATACCTGTGGAAGCATGGAGGTGTTTAGGTGAAATGGCAGTGGAGTTTTTAACTAGATTGTTTAATGAAATTTTGGAAAGTGAGAGGATTCCTGAGGAATGGAGAAAAAGTGTTTTGGTACCGACTTTTAAGAATAAGGGTGATGTGCAGAGCTGTAGTAACTACAGAGGGATTAAACTTATCAATCACAGCATGAAGTTATGGGAAAGAGTAGTGGAAGCTAGGTTAAGAAGAGAGGTGATGATTAGTGATCAGCAGTATGGTTTCATGCCAGGAAAGGGCACTACAGATGCGATGTTTGCTCTGAGAGTGTTGATGGAGAAGTACAGAGAAGGTCAGAAGGAGTTGCATTGTGTCTTTGTGGATTTAGAGAAAGTATATGACAGGGTGCCTAGAGAGGAGTTGTGGTACTGTATGAGGAAGTCGGGAGTGTCAGAGAAGTATGTAAGAGTGGTACAGGATATGTACGAGGGTAGTGTGACAGCGGTGTGGTCTGCAGTGGGAGTGACGGATGCGTTTAAGGTGGAGGTGGGATTACATCAAGGATCAGCTCTGAGCCCTTTCTTATTTGCAATGGTGATAGACAGGTTGACAGACGAGATCAGACAGGAGTCCCCATGGACTATGATGTTTGCAGATGACATTGTGATCTGTAGTGAGAGTAGAGAACAGGTGGAGGAGACCCTGGAGAGGTGGAGATATGCTCTAGGGAGAAGAGAAATGAAGGTCAGCAGGGCTAAGACAGAATATATGTGTGTGAATGAGAGGGAGGATAGAGGAATGGTGAGGATGCAGGGAGTAGAGGTGGGGAAGGTTGATGAGTTTAAGTACTTGGAATCAAGAGTTCAGAGGAATGGTGAGTGTGGACGAGAGGTGAAGAAGGGAGTACAGGCAGGATGGAATGGGTGGAGAAGAGTGTCAGGAGTGATTTGTGACAGAGTACCAGTAAGAGTGAAAGGGAAGGTGTACAAGAGGGTAGTGACACCAGCTATGTTATATGGGTTGGAGACAGTGGCATTGACAAAAAGGCAGGAGTCAGAGCTTGACGTGGCAGAGTTGAAGATGTTAAAATTTGCACTGGGTGTGACGAGGATGGACAGGATTAGTAATAAGTATATTAGAGGGTCAGCCCAGGTTGGAAGGTTTGGAGACAAAGCCAGAGAGTCAAGATTACGTTGGTTTGGACATGTGCTGAGGAGGGATGCAGAGTATATTGGGAAAAAGATGCTAATGATGAAGCTGCCAGGTAACAGAAAAAGAGGGAGGCCTAAGATAAGGTTTATGGATGTGGTGAGAGAGGACATGCAGTTGGTTGGTGTGACAGAGCAAGATGCAGAGGACAGGAAGAAATGGAAACAGTTGATCAGCTGTGGTGACCCATAATGGGAGCAGCCAAAAGAAGAAGAAGATTATTCCTTCAGTATTTAAGCACTTTTTAAGGCGTTACATAAGTATCAGCTATTTACAATCCTGAATATTAATAACAAGGCCTCTCAGACTATAGTAATCCAACAACTAGCCCTGATGAACAACACCACTGCTCTGTACAAGGGTTACTGGGCACACCCGGGCAGAGTGCAGATAATGGTTATTTTGCATCAGATCCTTGTACAGCTGTGGTGAAGAAAGGATGGATGAATACAAGCTTTGATTAAACAAACAAGAAACTCATCTCCTTACAAGCTGTTCTTACCCTAAAGAATGTTGATGTCTGTGTAGTCACTGAGACATGATTTAAAGCTGTAGAGAGCACCCCAGCAGTACAAGGTTATAATACCTCATACACATTTAGACTAGCTACCACACATGCAGGGATTAAAGGTGGAGGTGTTTCAATTTACATTAAAAATAAACATACCTCAAGGCTGGTCAAATCGGATGATGCAGCTGAGCTTCTCCACATTCAAATCACCATAGACAAAATCCCATACCACTTCCTTGCAAACTATAGGTTCCCCTCTGTGATCCAGGAACCCCCCTACCACGTACTTACTCTAATTGCAAACACTCTCCATCCAACCAAAAACCATATTCAGGGGTGACTTTAATTATCCCCACTATTAACTGGGGAGCATATATAACACCAAATGGGCATGTACGGAGTTTCCTGGATTTTGTAAACACAAGCACCTTTGACAAGATTGTCAATATGCCAAGTGGAGTGAAAACATACTGGGTCTGGTCCTCACTAATATGGAAAGTGCTGCACACCCCTTAGTGTAATGTCTTCTCTGGGAAGGTCAGAACACAAACAGTCTCCAATGAAGTAAAAATAAATCAAGTAACTCCAGCTAACCCTGGAATGTTCAGGAACTATTTTAAAGCTAACTTTCTACTATTAAGTGATTACCTGGCTAAATTTCAAGCCTCCATAAACCTTGGCAACACTGCTGCCTACATGGAGCTGTTCACAGAAACCCCATACAAGCATGTTATTTGCTGCATTGAGACAGCTGTACCCATTAGGAATAAGTACAGAACTAAGTGAAAAAACAAGCCACCCAGGTAGAATGACAACATGAAGAGGTTGTATAAAAATGCAAACAAAATCATAGCAGATATTAGAAAGTGTAGCATCGAGCAGGATAAAGGCAGTCTTATCAAACTAAACAAACACCTCAGAGGACAAATAAAGTCCATCAAAACCAAATCTAAAGTAGATCTAATCTCCCCTTTACTGAGCCAGAAAATATAGCAAACCTAATGGCAGACAAATTCAGCTCTAACTTTAACTTCCTTCCCCCAGCCTCCTCTCAGGAAATACCATCAAATATAACCACCTATCATGCATCACTAGGGAACAAGTCCTCAATACTCTCTTTAAGGCTAAAAACACTGCATTAATGGGCCCCAGCAATATCCAAGGCTGCCTTCTAAACAGCATGAAATGTAATTTACAAGGCTGTCTGGAATCACTATTTAGTTACAGCCTCCAAATAGGCTTTGTGCCTCAGGAATGGAGGAAAATAACCATTATCCTTCTGCACAGAGGAGGGGCATCTAGAGACCCTGGAAACTACAGACCCATAAGCCTCACTTGTCTCATATGTAAAGCCATGGAAAGAATTATCATGGAAATGATCAATAATAATAGAGGAAACCTCCAGACACTGGACCCAAGGATGGTCTTAACAGTTTACACTGCGTACCTTGATATGGCCAAGGCATTTGACACAATACTTCACACAGGCATTGTTGAAAAACTTAAGAGGTTATGCATAAATCCTTATGTCACCCAGTGGACAACCATCTGGCTCACAAACATGACCCTGGAAGTTAGAATTAGGGAATCCACCTCTACAAAGAGGCCAGTCACCAGAGGAGTCCTTCAGAAATCAGTCCTGGTACTGTTCCTTTTTGGCATCTAGCTCTCTGAAGTCAAGGTCAATGTCAAAGGCCTCAGGCTGACAAAATATGCAGATGATTGCAAGTTAGAAGCAGTTACATAATCCACCACCAACACTAATGTTCTCCAGGAAGGGCTGACACAGACAGATAACTTGTGTCAGAGCATTGGACTAAAACTAAATGCCAAGAAATGCCTACTAGTATACTCTGGGAAGTCATCCACACCTGGTAAGTTAAAACACCCCTAAGAGTTGACCAAGTAGACAGGGACATGGGGATACATGTAGACCGTAATCTAGCCTTTGACCATCATTTGTCTACAGTGGTGAGGAAATCATTCTACATTGTGCAACTTATAAACAAAATAATGGCATCTATGTTCAAGTAGGTCATTAAGCAATATATTTGGCATTCATCAAATCTATCATTGGGTACTGAGCCTCCTTTGGTATGTATCTAACCAAGCACATCCAGCAACTGGAATGTCTACAGAGGTTTCCTCAATAAAAGAATAAAGGGCATAAGTAACATATCATCTGCAGACCCCCCTCAATGCCCTATTAATGTATTCTATCTACTACAAACTGTTAAAAGGAAATCTATGGCTTGCATACAAGGCATTATCAGACCCCACTTTGATGCATCCCCTGCATAAATGCAAAACAAGCAACACCAAAATTACCCATTCTAAAGACTTAATCCTGGCCTATAGTACAATTTGGACCTGCCAGAGAAACAGGTATGTATCCCAGAACATACCCCTTCTCTGGAACACATTCATGTGAGGCAGAGCTCTTCCATAACTCAATTCAACTTGGACAGTTAGATGCAGAATAGGAAATGTACCCCTGGTTTGGCACCTATGTCTCTAATGGACACAGGCAGCCTATAAATGGTTCATCTCTTAGGACCCTGCTTGTAAATATTTCAACTTCCCATCTCCTGCTTACACTTGCCAAGGGTATGAGTGCTTACACTTGCCAAGGGTATGAGAACTTGTCAGAGATTTAGAGTGCATGGCTAAGCTTATAAAGGCCCCAATGTTTGTTAACCAAGTACGAACCTATGAACCTACAGTAGAATTGACAAAAAGCTTTATTGAAGACATATGGTTACTCAGTAAAACTGTTTTAGATCCTTCCTTCCTGTTGAAGTGATGTTATAGATTCTTTGGAAAATAACCTACATTTCCAGCTAACTGCCCGCAGGTTATGGACTGTATCAAGTCATCACTGGACTACACACAGCTTCTGAAATTAAGAACCCTAATAAAGCTTCTAGTGCTATATTGTTGGTCTTCATGATGCAATAAGTAAACTGTCCCTGACTGAATTCTCACAAAGAATGTCTGGGGCCACAGTTTTAAATAAGCCTGCCTGTTGGATAATATAGTCCTAAAGTGGGACTCGGTGTCAGATGTAGTATCACTCTGAATACATCTGTTACTGTCAATTAACTTGCAACATGCACTCTTGCTATTTTAAGGCATTGTCATTGCTGTTTTGCTGTTGCTTGTCTGGTTAAGTTAAAGTGTATTTATTGTTATGTGTTCTGTTTGTTTCCACTTTCTGTTCTCTTTCAGAAAAAAAAAGATATTGCCTGAACTGGCCAGCTCTGTTAAGCTGTATCGGTATATATACTTGACATTTGCAAAAAAAATTATATATATATATATATATATATATATATATATATATATATATATGATACGTCAGCTGTTGGTGACATCAGAACTAGCTATCATTGTTAGGAGGTGAAAGTGTATAGTGAGTCTACTTCATGGAATGTGTAAAGGAAATCCTTTGAAGAACTGTCCATTCAGTCTATTGGGTTTCAGTTAGTCCATCTTTGTTAAGCTGCCCTATGTCCTGTACCTTTTACACCTAGCAAGACAAAATTTAAAGATTCTGGCAGAAAAAGTAATTCCATTGTAGATCAAAAATAAAAGAAGTGCCTCTGCTAGCATCTACAGCACTGCTGTCACTTCTACTTAACCTTAGAAATTGGGATACATTCATGATGCACATTTCAAACTGTTTGCTCTAAGCCCACAACTCCCAGTTTTATCATTAGGTTCCTCCCTTTCATTTCAGAGTCACCAGGACAGCTAAGTAAAATATTGGATGCCATCCCCCTACACTGGCAGCATTGTTAAAGATAATTTAAAATTTATTCTTAAAACTTGCAGCAGGATACACCTTACTCCAGTCTGCCACATTATTAACTCAGTCATGCATGTCGCAAAAGGAAATCCTGCTAGCCCAGCTATCTGGAATTTTGTAAATAATTATATGTAATTTGTGAATATTAATATGATTTATATAGAAGTGTGACAGAAGGAGATACTGCCAGCACAGATGTCTGGAATTTTGCAAATAATTATATGTCATTCGTGGATATTGATATGATTTGTACAGAACTGTATGTTATGTACTGTGCTAAAATGTAACCACAGCATGCCCTGCTGGCTTAGAACAGAAATGTATATAAACTATTGCAATTGTGTAAATGTATATATTTTTAACAGTGGCAACTGGGACATAAAAGGTTAACTTGCAAAACTTCAAGAAAATAAGTTGAAATTAAATTGCTTTACAAAAAGTTATGTTTCAGTTTCAGTCAACAGGAGACAGGATGTCTACACTAGGGGACTCTGCGTTGTTTTGTGTTTCATTGTTTTATGTCCTCTAGCAGATGCAGACATCTGAAGGCTATGTACTTCCACAGAGAGCTGCAACATTCTGTTAGTTTCTGACAAAAGGGGTTTACCTTGGAAACTGAAGTCAGGTGACAAAAAGTGATGTCATCCAAGCTAACCCAGCTATAATATTTGATATTAATTTAAGAACTCTCTCAGAGAGAGACTGTGCATTTTGTAACTTGATTTTGATCTGGAAACATCCACTCATCACCACTTTCTACACTTGCCTTGCTGTAAGTATGTTTTAGGGCATATTAACTCTTTTAGATTCAGATAGGAATATAGTAAAGTATAGCTTAGATGTTTTCTTTATTTATTTGAGACTGTCCTGCAATGCTGTTTTAAATATTTCCTGTGATTTTGAACTCTGAAGTTACTGTGTTGATTTACTGAGTATTGTCTTGTTCTTTTATTAATTATTATTAACTTTACTTAAAAATATGTTTGTGGCTGATGTTTGTGAGACATATTTAAGCTGTTAGATTACTTGCATATGTATTTGGTGGCACTATACAGGCCAGGCCGAAATAGCCTTGCACTTGTTCAGACTACCATTTGGATAATAGTAACAATACACAGTAGGATTAGACATCCTTTGTTAAGGGCCTTAAGTAGCTGATAAAGAGTTGGCTGGTGGCAGTCAGAACTACCTTATAGTCTGGGCAGAAGGGAGCATAGCTAGTAAACCTGTGCCAGCCTTTCCCAGGTGTGTGTGTGTGTGTGTGTGTGTGTGTGTGTGTGTGTGTGTGTGTGTGTGTGTGTGTGTGTGTTTGTATATAAATCAAATCTCAAAGAGTGTGTGTGTCAGCTACTTGGGTAGGGACATGAAGCACTGGTTGGACAGAGAGGGTGCTGGAGGTTTTGGCTTGGCCACTCAGCTGAGATCTCAGTCCTACAGCTTTGCCAGTGGGGAGTCTTATTAGCGGCCTTAGGTCAACTGGTGCCCTAGGCAAAAGGTCTCCACGGCGCCCCCCACCACACTAACCCCCCCCCCCATCTGGGTCTACTTACACCCAAATAAATACTGAAAAGTGCCCCTGCTAGAGCCGGTGGGCGGCGCCCTAGTTAAGTATGCCTAAGGGCGGCTATGCTTATTGGGGATCTGGAGAAAGAGGGAGAAGCCAGCTCCAGACTGACTGTGATCTCTGTGTGCCCTTAAGGGAAATTACACTTTACTGTGTGTGTACTTGTCATCTTCCCCATGTGTAGATTCCTCACTGTTGCCAGTGGTGAGGATTGAGGATCCTTGATTACTGGGCCAGTGCTGGGACATCACAATGCATATTGGATTGTTTCTATCCAACTGGAAGATGGTACACATTACAGCAATCCAGAAGATGCCAACCTCAATCCACAGTGATCATTAAAGATCTATACTGGTGTTACCATGCATATCAAAATCTATAGAAAGTAATGACAATATAGATCCAAGAATTCCTTAATAAATGTGGACTACTTACTCACTTACAGGGCATATTCAGGGAATAAACAAGCACCATATCTGTTGGCTTAATGCTCCAGGATGCCACACTAAACTGCATGAACCAAGATTCCACTGTAGTTACTACAGTCCTTACTAGGCTTTCACTTAGTATAATTCTCACTCTACACATCAAAGCTGGTGCTGCTGTTGATCGAAATCAAGTGCCAATAAGCTAGATTAAGGACTAGTGCAAGGAAAGTTCTGTCAAATCATATCTAAGGAAAACCCACTGACTGTAATCCCCAGGCAATAAAGACACCTTTATATGTTTCTATGAGAATTTTATAGTAGTAATAAGTAGATGGATCAGGGCATGACCAAGTGCCATAGTGCACTTTTTGCAACATCTTCATAATTTCTCAAAGATGCTAAGCTCCTTACAGGGTCTATAAATGTACAAGAAGCCTCAGTCATTGTTAAAAGTTGGTCCCTCACATTAAGGCTTTGGTTTTATATGATTTCCCTGTTGACGTACAGCAACTTTTAGAATGCAGAAATTCTCTTTACCTAGCAGCATTTTGCTGTGCAGAACTGGGAGGACATGTCATCATCAATAAAAAAAATAATTTATCACAGATCTGTCCAAACTGGGTAAATCTCTCCTGAACCCATTGAACTTTTACCCAGTTTTGCTGATAATTGATAGGCACAAAAATCTGTCCAAAGATTCTTACAAATGGGGTGTAATCTTTGTTGCTTAAACTACATAATTTCTCACAGGTTGTTTTTTTGGAAAGGAAAACTCCAATCTGAAATTCAAAAATGTGTTTTTCATTTATCTTATTACTCCTTGTTGTCTTAATACATCAAAATCACTTTAAATGATTCACATTATATATTTTTTTCATAAAATGGACATTGTGTAGCCTACCATACTGACTTGGTATTGTTTTACAGTTCTCCTTGTGATTCCTAGAATCCCTTTTAAGTCCTCTTTATAGAACTTATGCTACACCCAAGGACGTTAAGAGTTTTTAACTCCCATTTATATAGAATGATAGTAGTATGAGTTCCACCTTACTCAACATTTGATACTTGACTGTTTTCATTTTTTCCTGATTTACCTTCATTTCAGTAAAGTCCATTATTGCTAAACATTTCATAATAGTTTTAAAGTTTCAACAAAAACGAGCTGAACTATAGTATTTTCTAAGGTTGACAGTTTGTAGTCCTGCTAGCACTGACAGACCTTTGTCAGAGTTACTGATTTACTGCAGGAGTCTTGATTATGTGCAACCAACATCTTCTACTTAAAAGGCTTGTGAAGGACATGTAGATTACTTCTCCTGTTTCTCATTGCCTACATTGAGTAGGTATGCATTTTTAATTCTGAATGTTGTAGACACAGAAATATGCTAAATCTGCTAAAAACTCTTTTCCTTGTATGACTTTAATCATGTTATCTCAACCCTTATGATACAGCACTTTTCTGCTGAGCTCCTACAAAATAGGAGCAAGCGTCTGCTCTCCATTTTATGATAGTATGCTATTTTGATTCTTATAGCGAGGTTTGGAGATTTTCTTGTATTATATTTTCCTACTTTTATTATTATGTTGCTACCCCTTGATTAGTAACATTCTAACCACAATCCTTAAATGTGTCAAAGTATTACCTTTTCTCTGTGCTACACATAAAACTAAAAACACTACTGTCAGTACTTCTTTAGTGAAGTCACACTTCTTAGTGTTGTCACCATCTGTGAAATGGTGATATGCAACCTCACATTCAGGTTCGACAAAGTGAACCTGTGTTACATGCATATCTCTTTACTCTTTGGTATTAGATGTTTACAACTGAAAAGTAGAATTTATGTTATTTAATTGTGGCCAGATACCTTTCTTTATATGCAAGGTATGAACGCAGTCAACATTTTCTGTCATGACTGACTAAAATTTGTCATTTCAAAGAGCTAATATAGGCAAAAAACATGTTTGCTTGTAAGCTTGTCAATGTGCTTAATGTCCTAGTTAAATAAATTGACATTAAAAAATATGGGTATTTACTAGTATGTTTATGTAGCTCTGCAATATCATCCTTGTTCTTCATATGAAGAGTTCTGCAACAATAACGTCTTTGGAAAAAGGAATTTAACTGTTTATAGCCCTTGGCTGAACTCAGAAAGACAGCCTTATGATGTAAAATACTGGGCAGCCACTAACTCAAAACTGTAGAAGTTCTATTGTCTAGACTAAGTCATGTAAGTTTGAACAAATTCCTTTCTGAACCAACATAAAATCTGAGCAGAGAAACAAAATGCTGGTGTCCTAATGATCTGTGACAGGCTAACAGGTGGAAATGTAGAAAATGAAAGGTGATGAAGGCTTTATAACTCTGGGATAAAGTTAACATTGAAGGGTGGAGTTTTCATTTAAGGCATTGTACAACTATGTAATGCAAACCCTGTCACTGCCTTTATTCATAACCAAGAGTATGTGATGGGGGTCCCTACTTTTTTCGTTTTCATTTTTTTTCTCCTTGTTATCCAACTCTCAGTGGTTGAAAGCCTCAGAGTAAATTCCTGGTTAAACTGTTAAAAAATAACACTAACGTGTGTTATTTTTTTCTGAGATTACTGCCTGACATTCTGTAGGAATAATATGGTAGACTTCCCTTTAGTGGCCTCTCTCAGTCACCCTGAGAGCTCTGTGCAAAATCTGCAAAGTGGGCAGTCTCAAATTCTCCTTGGGAATTTGCAACTCCACAGATACAGCATTCAAAGAACCTCTCTAGGAGGCAGTGTTGAATCCTCAGAACATGGAAACATCCCTATCATAGGGTTAGTCCAGCTTCAGGGGGAGCTTGGCCCTCTTGTTGTAGAGAGTAGTAGTCTACAAAAACATATAAACTGACAGGCCAAGCAAGAGGCATAGAAGCAATGAAATTGTCTTTTGAAGATAAGGAAGACAGTCTGTATTATTACTTTTACACAAGAAGCACATCATTTCCAGACAGATGATATATAGCAAGAGTGAGAGAGAGAGAGAGTAATTACAGGAAAGAAAAATACTTGCACATGAAAAACTGCCAAAAGTTACAGCTAAAACATGTAAGATCCTTTATGCAAAAAAAAAAAAAAATTATCGAGGTGAAGGAACATTTGGACCATCTGGAAAAAGAAGCAATAGAGGAAGTTAGAAAAGATAAATAAATACTAGAGGTTTTGAAAAAGTGTAAAAGAGAAACATGGACATGAGAAAGAAAGAGAAATGATATGGTGTGATAATTATGCAGAAATGTTCAGCAAAACTAAGCAATATAAAACATTCAGCTCCACAGACATTTGAAGAGAAATATAGCAATAACACATGCACATAAGTTTCACAATACAGAAGTTAAGATCACAAATGGATAATGTAAACAATTTGATTTAAGAGTCAGAAATAAATACAAAATAGAAACTGAAGTGGTAGACGATCTCTAAAGTGAAGGATTTATTGTGGAAACTCCCAACACATTCAGTGTCATAACATAATATAGCAATAACCCACGCCTGGGTGTGGGTAATGCTGGATTTGCCCACTGTTGGTGTGGTTTGGTCACGAGGGCGAAGCCTGAATGGCCAAACAAAGACAACAGTGGGTAAATCCAGCATTACCCACACCCAGACGTGGGTTATTGCTATTATACTATGACATTATTTAAGAAAAAAAATACTTACGTTTCTTAAATAATGGCATTGTATAATGCCTCCTTGCTGCCCTTCCACAGCTGTCTGGTATTCTGCGGCAGTTCTGATGTACTGCGCAAGCTTATGCAGTACATCTGAGCTGTGGATGGAAGTAACGGAGAAAGCAAGATCTCCGTTGCTTTTTACAAAGTGTCTCGCTATGTTAAAGTAGTTTAACATAGTGAGACAGCTTTAAAAAAGCAATGGAGAATCTCCGTTGCTTTTTTTAAATCTGTCTCACTATGTTAAACCCATTTAACATAGCGAGACAGCTTTAAAAAAAGCAAGAGAGAAAGGAAGATCTCCGTTACTTTTTTTAAAGCTGTCTCACTATGTTAAACTCCTTTAACATAGCGAGACAGTGTCTAAACAGCAATGGAGATCTTGCGTTCTCCGTTGCTGTAAAAAAATGACTTATACTAATGGAAAAAGTCTGGACCGGACCTTTTTCCATTAGTATAAGTCTGATTTACAACGTGCATGCTGACCAATCAGCATACACGTTTTGGAATATTAATGGGAGGTTGTGGTATAATGTGCCTTTGGGTCCACAGGTATCAGAGCAGTGGATGGAGTAGGCTTCATCTGAATAGGATATGCCACAGGGCAATGTTAAGGAGACCCATGTAGGAGACACACAAGAAAATACAGTTGATGTTGCACAGCAATGTATGGAGCAGAAAACAGTGGCAACTCCAACACAGATAATATTGTCGTGTGATGGGTCAATGGGTCCCCACATGGAGAAGCAACAGATGGAATGGGAAGCATCTGAAAAGAATGAATATGACAATATTCTAGAACCATCTGAAAAAGTCTCACAGAAAACAGTGAACAAAGAAGATTTCAGAAGAAAATGATATAAGCGATAGATATATTAAAGATAAATAAAAAAAATTACAAAAAGTAAATAAGACCCAAAATGTTAGAAGATTTGTAAAACAGATGAACACTTTAATCAGACCTTTAAAAAAATTAATATGCTATAACAGAAGTAAATAGTACATACTACTGTGCAGTTATTCTTCTAATAGATAAAGTATAACCACGTGAAGAGTTACAAAATAAAGAAAGGAAACAAGGAGAATGCCAACAAAGAAGCATCAACTAGAAAAAAACTACAAAGCAACTAAGACAAAAAGTATCACCATTAGAAGAATGCAGAAAAGGGAATAAATAATTAATCAAAAATCATTAGGAAGATAGGCATGGGAAAAGCAACACATAGTATCAAAACATATCAGCACATACAGAAAAGCTTAAAAACTATGCAATTGAATATAAAGGAAATGTGGAAAATAAGCATTTCATTGGTGGGCCAAAAAGGTTTTAAGGAGAATTGTGAAACAAAGCAGAAAGAAAAGAAATATTACCAAAAAAGAAGAAATAGGTATGTTTTGGAGAAGTATTTATGAAGACCCTGTTGAACATAACAAAGGTGCTGAACAGACAGAAGAGTTAAATGAACAGTAAACAACTCTAATACAGAGAATATAAAATAAGATGGAGTAACAACTGGAGACATTGAGACAAAATTAAGAAAAACTCCTGAAAAAGAAAATCTTGGGCCTAGATGCAGTAAATATTTTTGGCTAAAGATAATAACATCTTTATACAAAGATTTAACCCTGACAAAAATTTACTTATATGTGCATCTGAAACAGACACCAACCTAGTTCACAGCAGGAAGGGGAATGCTGCTCCTCCGTAAAAGTGAACCAGCAAGCCTTCCAAGATTTATAGACCTATAACTTGCCTTCTGACTATATATAATTTATATACCGGAATTGATGTAGATAGAGTTTGTAGCCATCTAAAAAAAATCAATCATGGTAATAGAACAAAAAAGGCAATAAAATAAAGTCTCAAGGAGCAAAGGATCATCTATTTTTTTAAAAAATGCCATAATGGAAAGCTGTAAAAAAAAAAGTAAGAACAACTAAGTTTGACATGGTTGGATTACAAAAAAAGCAATTGGCAGCATCCTACATTCATAGATAATGCAATTCTTACAGATATATAAGATACACCCTACACATTATAAACCAATGACAACCACTTCGCACCTAAGCCATGTGAAAGGACGAAGTATTATCTCAGGCATAACATTCAAAAGGGGATATTAAACGATCATTCATTGTCACTGCTACTATTTGCCTTTCCTTAACCCATTAAGCAGTTTACTTAATAGACTAGTCTATGGTTGCAGTTTATCTTCCAGAAACCAGCCTCATTCAAAAACAACTCATCTACATTTTTGTGGATGATTTAAAATTATATAGCCAGCAGATGAGCACATGATAGTACAACTACAAGTAGTTAAACTTTCTCAGATTATAAAATAACTCCATTAAATCTTGATAAATGTGCAACAGCAGCAGTTATATCAGAAGAGCTACAACACCAAGAAAATATCGAAGTGAGGCAAAAATGTGAGATAAAGGAATTTGAGCAGGTTTGTTTCATTTAGAAAAAGCATTTCAGAAAGGTTCAATAGTGGGAATCAAACCAGACTTTGATGAGAATCAGACAGCAACTGAAAATGGAAAAAAAGCAAAAAAATAGTATAAACAACAGGACCAGAAGAGAAGAAAAGAAAAAGCAGAGTTTCTTGATGAAGCACGTCAACCAAGATTTGATACATGGTTGCGATACACTCATAGTTGCTGTTATGTAAACTGAATGGTTTAACAATGTGCAATAAACAAGTGATTGAGAAGAACTGGAAACATGAACCACAAAGCACAATAGAAAAAGATGAAAAAAACAAAAAAAAACAACAAACAGATGCAGTAATTTGTAGTAATTCAAGAAAAAAGGGCAAAAGTAGCATTAATCATTGAGATAGCTACACCCAGCACTAATAATGTCCTATGTACTGAGAGTCACAAAGTCATAAAATACCAGGATTTGCAAGGAGAAACTACAGCAATGAAAGATAAAGACACCTGGACAGTTTCAATAGTAGTAGCAAAAGGCATAATAAAAAGAGTGTAATGGTGTATGATGTCCAGAAGGAGGCAAGTTAGGGTACATTGCAGATGCAGGGAAATTCACTCTTGGCAAACCACTGAAGCAATACTAATTTCACAAACTATAATCATACCCTGAATCAGGAAATGATTCCATTTCTGTAACATAATTAGAAACCTAAACCACTTGGAGAAATAAACAAAAAACCAAGGAAGTCAATCATGTGGAAGGATCAGGAGTTGCAGAGAATAGCTATGATTGGGGATATCCAACAAGTAAACTCTTCTCGACCCCTCATCTCCATTAATGCTTAAAGATCAACTCTGACATGCTGTAACATCAGTTCTGGACATACTGATAGCTGAGACCATTCATCTTGCTGCAGGTGGTGAGTTCAAAGAAAGAAGGAGGCTGCATAAGCATCTGAATGGGTGGAACTAACTGAAATGGGGCAGGGCATTATTAAAGCAGATTCAAATTTGAGTAGGCTTATGTCAGTGCTAGTCTTGGAAAGGAAGTTTGTTTCAAACACATGAGGTGGGTGAATTCATCCGACTATGATACCAGAAAATCCATCACAAAAACAAAATTCTTATAATTCTACCCATTATTCTTAGGTGTAATTCCCAGTCATTACTGAGATTCTACAATATTTTTAATACATCCACTTATAAGCAAAATTAAACAGACTCTAAGTATGTAATAATAATAATAATAATAATAATAATAGTAATAATAATAATAATAATAATGCCCACAATTATGTATTTCAGATTGTTTTACTCAGACACCCTGTAGCCCTTCCAAGGTAGATCAGCAACTGTTTAACTGTAATCAAATGACAGCATGGGTCAGTGAGTTCCAGCCACAGATTGCCAGGCTAGATTCTGCCCTTCTGAGCTGGGAATTTCTGGTTAAAGGCTTATTGCGTATGCTTACTTGAACTGTTTCTTTCTGAAATTGGTACGCCTTGTTTGCTGTAGCATAGACTAGATTCAGGGCGGCTGGATCTAGCTTTGTTTGTATGACTTGCGCACTGACCCAGGCCGTCTTTTTTGGAGAAGGTTTCTCTGTACCCTAGTGGCAGGACTGTGCAGTTAGAACTTGTCTGATTGAAGACTGCTGGAACAGGGCTCAGTTTTAAGCTTTTTAACTGGTTAATTGGGTAAAGTGTTGTTTTGATTGTATCTGCTCTATTTTCTGGAAAAAATATATATATACTTGTTTCTCACCTTTCTGAACTAGTATAGTCAAGTTTTCATGTTATTGCTGAATCCAGGGTTGTGTTACAAGTTTCTGTGTTGCCATACCTTACTTGGATAGAAGGAAGTTTCTCTGTTCACCTGTGAGAGAGGGGAGCTTTGAGCAGGCTATCTGTCCCTGGAGGAGTGGTTTCAGCCCAGAAGTTAGTAGTTTATTGGCCTTTTTGGGCTAATTTTGATTGTATCTGCTCTATTTTCTGAAAAAAAAATTATATACTTGTTCCCCACCTCTCTGAACTAGTATAGTCCAGTTTTCAGGTTATTGCTGAATCCAGGGCTGTGGTACAAGTTTCTGTGTTGCCATTACCTTACTTGGATAGAAGGAAGTTTTGCTGTTCACCTGTGAGAGATTGGAGCTTTGAGCAGCCTATCTGTCTCTGGAGAAGTGGTCTCAGCCCTGAAACTAGTAGCTTATTGGCCGTTTTGGGTCAATTCCTATCTCTTTCAGTTTCCGTGCTTTAAAACCCGCATTTGCGCGGTTTGCACCAGTATACAACTCTGCACAGCTCCTTGTGGTGTCCTGCAGAGTGATACAGGCAACAGAGAGATCCAAGAGAGACTTTTCCAGATTTAAGTATTTTTTCTCGTTTTTTTTTTTTGCTCCGACTGCCTTTTCCCACCTAAAAAGCGAATTTCTAACTGATCTGTGCTTTAAAAAGTTTAAATTGCATTTGCCTTCTGCTTTTTACAGTTTTGCACTTGTTTTATATCAATTTAAGTTGTTTTTGTATTGTATAACTGTTGTAGGCTACATACCAAAGTGTGTCAGCCTGTTTATAGCATTTACAGTGTTTTCTGTGTGTTTCTCTGCTGTTTCCTGAAAAAAACAAAAAAAAAAAAATATTCTCTTTTCCTGCCTTTGCTGAACTAGATTAGTCCAGATTTCAGGTTTTGCTGAATTCCGGACTGTGGTATAGTTTCCTGTGTTGCCCATATCTTTACTTGAATAGGTGGAAGCTTCTCTGTTCACCAGTGAGAGTGGGGAGCTTTGAGCAGCCTATCTGTCCCTGGGGGAGTGGTCTCAGCCCTGAAACTAGTAGCTTATTGGCTGTTTTGGGTCAATTCCTATCTCTTTCAGTTTCCCTGCTTTAAAACCCACATCTGCGCGGTTTTGCACCAGTACACAACTCCGCACAGCTCCTCGTAGTGTCCTGCAGAGTGATACAGGCAACAGAGAGACCCAAGAGAGACTTTTCCAGATTTAAGTACTTTTTTTCCTCTGTTTTTTTGCTCCAACTGCCTTTTCCCGCCTAAAAAGTGAATTTCTACTGATCTGTGCTTTAAAAAGTTTAAATTGTATTTGCCTTCTGCTTTTTACAGTTTTTGCACTTGTTTTATATCAATTTAAGTCATTTTTGTATTGTATAACTGTTGTAGGCTACACACTAAAGTGCACTAGCCTGTTTATAGCATTTACAGTGTTTTCTGTGTGTTTTTCTGCTGTTTCCTGAAAAAAAAAAAAAATTCTCTTTTCCTGCCTTTGCTGAACTAGATTAGTCCAGATTTCAGGTTTTGCTGAATTCCGGACTGTGGTATAGTTTCCTGTGTTGCCCATATCCTTACTTGGATAGGAGGAAGCTTCTCTGTTCACCAGTGAGAGTGGAGAGCTTTGAGCAGCCTTTCTGTCCCTGGAGGAGTGGTCTCAGCCCTGAAACTAGTAGCTTATTGGCCGCTCTCGGTCAATTCCTATCTCTTTCAGTTTCCCTACTTTAGAACCCGCATTTGTGCGGTTTTGCATGATTGTGCGCATAGCGCAGCATCGGGCAGTGCCGCTTAAATGGGTTTAAACTATTCCCGGCTCTACAAAGTCTGTTTTTCACTTTTTCCCTTAGAACTGTTCTAAATCTCAAAGTAAGCACTCTATTTTCATTCTAAAGCCCTGCAGTTGCTCGTATAAGTAATCTTATAAGTAAGCACTAATAAACTAAAGCACTACACCCTCTTATACTCCCTTTAAGTACTTGGCTCCCTATTGGTCCTTTTTGATCAGTCAAAAAGTAGTTCCTTATACTATTCTGGCATGTCCAAAAGTCAGTTTCGGGTTTACTCTCCAGTCCAACTGGTGAATCTGGGAATCTTGAGGCAATGTTACAACTGCCTTATGTACACAGACCACCCTCTCCTCCTCCCAACAAGCTCAAATATATGTGAGGGATGCAACTATATAGCCAAACTGGAGGCTGAGCTCTCTCAACCCAATACTGGCGCAGTCAGTCAGGAGGAGAAGGTAACCACACACACCACAAATCCAGTCTCACATAGACCTATCGCAACAGAAAACCAAACACATAAACACACAAAAACATACTCGGAGGCTCTAACTAAAAATCTGCCCAAGCAGCAGAGACCTCCAAAGCAGACATCCAAGCAACCGCTACTCCACAACAATACCCACGTATCACATAGTTCACAAAGTCAGTGTTCCACACAGTCACAGCCCTTAAGGCTAAACAACACACCTAATACACTTGTAATAGGTGACTCTATTGTCAGACACACTGACATCCCACTCACCAGCTTTACAAGGAGAAGGTCACTGTAAGCTGCCTGTCGGGTGCCAGGATCCGCCACATAACACAAGCACTCAGGTCACTCCAAAGCAAGTACAAATATGACTCCGTCATTGTCCATGCTGGTGTGAATGACCTGAGACGTACCTCCCTGGACTACATGAAAAGAGACATAGAGGAGCTCTCTGATCATGTAGCCCAGGCCGGTATGACCCTGACCTTGAGTAGCATCTTTCCCTCACCAAGAATGATGCCACAGTATAAAGACAAAATGATCAATTTTAACAATTGGCTAAAGTATTGGTGTCATTCAAAGGGGATCCAGTGTCTGTCAGCCTGGGATGACATGCTCGACAAGCCACGTTGCTTCACTAGGGACGGCTTGCAGCTGTCACCCCTGGGCTTTCGAATACTGGCTAAGGCTCTCGCCACCCCCATAGTGCCTTTTTTAGGCAAGGCTCAAAAGACAAACCCACCTCCATAGACAACACAAAGAAAAAGAAACTAAAGGTAATGCTGCTCAATGCCAGAAGTCTAAACCTCAAGGTGCACGCACTCGAGGCTCTTCTCAGTATGGAGAATATCGATATCTGTGCAGTAACAGAAACCTGGTTCAAAGCTCCCGAGAGCACCCCAGCACTACCAGGTTATACCTCATACCATGCTTTTTGGCCACAAAACTCGGAACGAACCACAAAAGGAGGGGGAGTATCCATATTCATCAAAGATACCCACACCTCCAGGTTAGTGGCACTGCATAAAGCATCGGAGACCATCCATGTGCAACTAACAATGGGCAAAACTGCCTTTCAGTTTGTAGCCTGCTACAGGCCACCCTCCCAAACTCAGGAACCCCACTCGGCTTTCCTAAGAACACTGGAGAATATGAAGGTCTCTCCAAACACCATTATATTAGGTGACTTCAACTACCCAAACATAGACTGGGAGCACTACTCAAGCCCCAACACCCTCACCCAACGGTTCCTAGAATTTATAAACTCAAATGCTATGGAACAACTGCTCACCACTCCCACAAGAGAGGAAAACATTTTGGACCTGATCATCACCAACATGGGGACTCTATGTTCCATACCAGAGATATACCCCTCATTGGTAAGATCTGACCATAAATTAATCTCACTGGACATCCATATCCCGTCCCCACCCCCAGCCAAGGAAACCACGGTGAAGAACTTCTCAAAAGCAAACTTCACACTTCTCAAAACCAAGGTGGAATCCTTCAAAGCCCCCGGGCCAGTGGAAAATACGGCCCAAACCACAGAATCCTTTACAAATGCTTTCTATGGACACCTACAGGAATGCATGGATCGTGCTATCCCAAATAAAACCAAGACTCATTCCTCCAAAGGCAGGAGACCTGTCTGGTGGACCCCAGCCATAAATAAGCTATACAACAGTAGGAGGAAACTACTACATGATAGAGCAAAATCCCAAAAAGGGAAGGCATCTCTGATCAGTACTAACAAGAAACTACGATCCCTCATAAAATCATCTAAGGCCAGCTTCGAAAGAAAAATTGCACAAGATGCTAAAGATAATCACAAGGCCTTCTTTAGTTATGTCAGGAACCTGGGTGGCAACTCCCAGATATGCTCTGAGTTAGTTCAAAATGACAAAAAATACACTGAACCCACAGACATTGCTAACATCCTGGCAGACAGGTTCAGTGCAAACTCCCCCCCCTCCCCCCCAAAAGAGTAAATGTCTATCCCAACAGAGTGTAGCCTCCCTGACATCACAGATGCACAGGTGAGAGCTGCCCTCTCCAAAGCAAAAAACACAGCATCAATGGGACCGGACGGTGTCCCGGGCTGCGTCTTACACGAACTCCAAGAAGAACTGAACCCTCACATAAAGTCACTGTTCAATCTCAGCCGTACTACAGGATATGTACCCAAGGAATGGCGTACAGCATCAGTGGTCCCACTCCACAAAGGTGGTGCCTCAACGGACCCCAGAAACTATCGCCCTATAAGCCTGACTAGCCTGGTCTGCAAAGCTATGGCATGTATCATCATAAAACTCATAAACAAAGACATTGGGAACCTCTAAACACTGGATCCTACCCAATTCAGGTTTGTTAAGGGCAGATCTTGCCTCTTGAGCCTGGTCGACTTCTTTGAAACAGTCACCAAGGCCATAGATGAAGGGAAGGTAGTCCACACAGCCTACCTGAACCTCGCAAAAGCCTTCGACACAATAACCCACTCGAGCATCATAAATAAGCTCACCAGCTTAAATATCAACCCCTATGTCACAAGATGGGTTGCAAACTGGCTCAGGGATAGAACCCACATGGTCAGAATTGCAGGTGCCATGTCAGACTCTAAACCAGTTACAAGGCTCAATCCTGGGACCTCTCTTGTTCGGTATATATTTCTCTGAGGTACAGGCTAACATGGGAGGACTATGGCTGACCAAGTTCGCAGATGACTGCAAACTGGGTGCCATAATCAACTCACCGACTGACACAAGCATCTTCCAAAAGGGTCTCACTGAGACGGATAACTGGTGCCAGAGACATGGCCTAAAGCTAAATGCCAAAAAGTGCATAGTCATCCCCTTTGGGAAAAACAAAGTGCCCACAAATTACCACATAGGTGGTAATCCATTAAGTACGGAAGAAGTAATTAGGGATTTGGGGACCCAAGTAGATAGCAATCTCTCCTTTGACAATCACATTGCCAAAGTGGTTAGAAAGACCTTCTATATAGCCCACCTTATCACGAAAGGGTTCACATCTAGATCAAGAGAGGTCATTGTGCCCCTTTACTCAACACTCATCAGGCCCATAATTGAGTAAAATGCCCCATTTGGGATGTACCTTACCCGACACCTGCAGCAACTGGAAAGACCCCAAATGTACCTCACCAAGAGGATCAAGGGACTCAAACAGATGCCCTACGCAGTTAGGCTAAAGAAACTCCAGCTCTACTCAGTTGTTGCTTACCGCCTACTCAGAGGCAATCTGTGCCTGACGTATAAAGCCATGTCCAACGCAGAATTAATGGACATGCTCCACCTCAGGAAATCCGAATCCCTTAGAGCTACATGCTCCAGGGACTTAAACCTCAGCACAGAAATAAATAGGACATGCTGGAGGGACAGATTCATATCCCAGAGGCTCCCCTCACTATGGAACAAAATCCCAGTCCATGTTAGGCAGAGTCCCTCAATGACCCTATTCAAGAGAAATCTTGACGAGTGGATGGGAGATCGTAGGTTTATCCCTGGGATCTCTTCTGTGTCCCTACTAGACAGAGGCACAGTAAACTAACCTCAAAAGGGCTATCTTCTGTGACCTACTATACAGAGGCACAGTCAACTAATCTAAAAGGGTGGCGAAAGCCAAACACACTCTAGCTAGGCTTATAAATGCCCTAGGGCAGATAGCCTAGTATCAACCTATGAACCTATGAATGCCCAACAGTTACTGTCACTTTATTTATTTATCTTTTGCAGATCCATTTGTATATCTATTAGGATTGCCAATCCACTGTGCAGTACAGCAGTCCTTCAAAAGCCTTACCATCCTTGCATATTTATGCAGCAGTATTTGAGTAAACCACTGGCAGAGACCAACAGCATTCCTCTATCACTGACAAAGCAAGGTCAGTGGGTAAGTGATGACCAGAGAGGTGCCACAGCTGCTGGTGATGTGGTTGCTTGATTGTGGACGCTACCTACCTCTTACATGTCACACAGTTGCAATAGTCTGTGCATCTGTATGATATGTGGTCTGAGGAGTATCTCTACTCTGGGCCTAAGGACAGAACCATCCTGCAACTGACTCACATAACATAGCCCAATTGCCACTCAAAGCCCAGGCTGAAGCATGACTATGGCAGTGGCTCCACCTGTATCTAGAGACATAATGTTTGTCCCTCCTATCAAGAGGAGGTGAAGAGGCATAGCCTCTTCACTCTTCTTACCCCCTACCAACTCTTGTAAGTATCCAAGTTGCTAGTCAATCTTGGGTTGCCAAAGACAAAGTGAGGAATTTATTCCTCTGTACCATGGAGCTGACAATCTGTATAACTTAGATACCTAATTCTGATCAAATGAATGAAAACATAAATAAATAATGTCCATAATAGTGTATTTTATGTCACTGCTGTTAATGAAACCCACTTCAACCACAGAAAACATACATCTGCGCGCACACGCACACACACACACACACACACACACACACACACACATACACAACCACCAGCTATAGCCACTTACTTTATTATGCACACCTAAGATGTCTAATGGTGATCAAATGAATGAATACATAAATTAATAAATAAATAACTAAATAAATAAAATAAATAACATGTCATAGTAATGTATTCAAGTCAATGCTGTAAGTCACATACAGTGTAACCTATTGTAAACCCCTCTGTGTGTATGCAAGAGCACTTGTGCATACGCTGTCATTGGAGAGACAAATTCAAGTTAACAAGCAATCACACAGCAATGACTGCAGTATTGTTTCAACCAAATTATTTAATTAAAAACATTTCCCCCCTACTCACACTTACCTGAGTATGTCCACAACTTTCATTCTTTCATTTTCATTCAAGCTGCTTCAGGCACCACGACATTCACCCAACGCAGTCAGAACCAATGGCAAACAGCTGGAAGGTGCTTTCTCTATAAGCTCAACAAGCACACTGAAGCACAACTTCTGCTTCCCCAGAATCCATCCATCCCCAACCCCTTTTCCATTTTGTACATGGGGTCAGATTGTCACTTCCACAATGACAATCATCTTGAGCCAAGTTTTATACCGCCAGGTGACTAGCCCTGCCTCGGTAGTTCATTTGCACTACTCACTCGTGCACACAGTCTCATCTACATCCAATTTATAGTGTCCAATCCACCTATTGTATGTCTTTGGAATGTGGGAGGAATTACTTCCTCAGAATGGTAGAAGAAAATGTGATATGTTACAATTGTCTTATTCTCTGTAGGGGCTAGGATCTAAATAAAAGCATACCTGCCATGTAAGCTAACATTTTTTTGCTACAGAAAGACCAAGCATGTGCTTGCATGGGGTTTAGAGTACCAAATATAAGAGTAATTTTTAAGTAAAAATGTAAATAAACATTTTCCACATCACTTTTTCATTTAGAGAGTCTGCAGCCAAGTAATCAGTAGTCTGGCTGCTACTGATGGTCTATATACTTGTAAAACTAAAGGCATTTATATGTTTGAAGAAACAAAGCATGGAAATTATCTCATCTCTAACTTAAGAAATAACTCAGAGCAAAGAATATCTGCACAGATTCAGAGCAGCTTGAGTTCACAACTATACACTGTTCAGAGTTACAGTAGCAGGTGTGAGAAGGACAGCAGGAACTGGTTATAAATAGCCAGCGTCTTATTGCATGTAGCAAATGGCATCACTCAAAAATCGCAGCCCAGCTGCAGTATATGGGTTAGCGGAACAAAGCCTAAGTTCAAGGTCTCCTTTCTGCTGTATGTTTGCCCTGTGCAGTCTTTCTTAAATAGTGATTTAATATGCCATGGAGAAAAACTAGGCTCACGAAAGTCTAAACATTTTTATGATTAACTAGGCTCAATGCAGAATAGTCAATGAATATGTGTATTTGATTACAAATCAATAGTAAAAAATAATATTTTAAGCTATTTCTTGGTTATTCCACGTTTGCGTGTGTGCATGTGTTTGTGTGAGTGTGTGTTTGTAGTCTGTGTGGTGGGGGTCAGTCTGCTTATGGACAGTACAGCATGTGCTTTTCTGTATGGAGAGCTCAAGTGTTTTTTTTTTTTTTGCAGAGGCTTACTGTGATGGATCTGACGGCATATATCACAGGGTCATTAACATTAAAACAATGAAGTAGTACATCCCCAAAGTTAATATATACAATTAGGCTTAAAAAATGCAAACTACTTTCTCAAAACTCCTAACAGTTACTATATGTAGAATTTAACATGTTTTTATATCTTGTCAGAATCTGCTTAGTCAGGAAGGGTTACTTCCTGCTTTGTAGAAGTGATGTTACTGATGTTTTGCTTAATACATTATAACTTATTCTGCGGCAACTTTCTTTTCACAAAGGATGCTTCCCTTGTGGAATACAATCTGATGAGAATGTTGGCTCTCTTTTACAAAAATCACATTTTTGTTATACGCATTATTTGTGGTCTGAGACAGGGTACTGGGGTCTGGGATACAGCTGTCTTAAAGAACCAAACCAATTGTCAGGTTCTCAGTTGCAACACCTTCACCACATGAAACTAAAGTTAACAATGACTAAAATGTTCCAGTATATAAAGACATAGCAGAAGATTAATAGTAGCCATATAATGGGACACATAGTCTGTGCTGTACCAGTACTGCTATGTTTCTCTATGTGACTACATGGTACATGTAAGAGTATAGCAGGCTGTAAATGAACTAAGGAGGGATAGGGGAAGGCAAACCATCATTAATGAATGCACTGCCAAAGGAAGCCGAGTAATATAGGAGGTGCATTATTGAATATACATTTTTAGGAAATGGGGGACACCACGGGGAAGAATAGCATTTTCAGGAAATGGGGACACCATGGGGAGGAATAGCATTTTCAGGAAATGGGGGACACCATTAGAAGGAATAATATGAGTGGCACTAAACTCCTGGCATAGGCCTTCTAAGGCTGGTTCTGCATATCATTCCATCTGCCTACAGACAATACCCAAGTATGAATGGTTTTCTCCATATTCCTATAATGTACTGCATGACTCAGTGGTTCCTGTCCACAGAGAACTCCATCAGCTCTGTATCATGTTTTCCCACAGTATTCTTGGCATATGTACATATGTAGAGTAATTCATTATTTGAATGGTTCTGAACTGCATTATTTAGCAGCTTTATACTTCTCCAGGCAACAGTGAGAATGTTTCCCCCCTCATGGAGTAACGTGTGGAAGGAATTGTAGTAAAAACACAAACGACATTAAACTCCTGAACTTCACATATTCAATGTATGTAAATAGATTAACAGATGGGTAGACTGACAGGCTTATAGAATGGGAGATAAGATAGGCAGACAGACAGATATATAGATAGAGATACTTCTCTGCTGACTTGGTAAACGGCCACTACTGCTCATTTAAGCCACACAGGATGTATGTGAAATAGAATATTTAAAATAATGTTTGTTGCTTTTACTTGGGTCTTGATGGCCCTTAAATATGCAAAATATTCTTGGCATCTAAATAAAATTATTAAGTATGCGCGTCACACACACACACACACGCGCACACACACACACACACACACACACACACACACACACACACACACACACACACACACACACTCTTACGCACACACTACAGGTCAGGGGTAAAGTGAAGTCAGTGAATTCCATTTTGTACTCAACAGACTCCTGTTGCTGCCCTCTCCCCCATCACTAATTGCATGTAACTTTCTCATCTGCGCAGTCAAAAACTTTTAGAGAGAAGAATTTTTGCATTTGCAGTCCTCTTTGAAAATACACATGTTGTTCAAGATCTTTATTTAGGTGGTTACAGACTTTTAATATGGCCTGCCTAATAAAGCCACAGTGTTTGTAACTGATGCTCACAAGAAAAATAAATACATAAAAAAAAAAAAAAAAAAAGAAAAAAGAAAGAAAAGGGAAAAAAAAAATCATGATCTATAAAGTGCAAAAAGAGTGCCCCATTACTGGCTGAAGTCTGGAAAAAAAGAAGCAAGCTTGCTTTCAAGAAGCAATATTATGGTGGAGAGAGACTGCCACCTTGTGGAGAAAATGTTATATTATCATCATTCATCAGCTTTTGAAGTTGTTTACTAGTTAAGTATATTTTTTATCTGTTTATTTATCTGCCCTTTGGTAACTGGGAAAGTCTAACTGAGTCAGTGGCCCATTTTCAGTGGAGGCCTGGGGAGAAAAGCTCAACAGATTCAAAAAAATTTAAACAGTAGTTGATAAGAACTTATATACAAGGGGAGAAAAGCCCTGCAAAGAAATAAAATAGTTCACAATGAGCTGGGGAGAAAGGCTCCACAAAACACACATAAACACATTTTACAATAGCTGATACATGAATTATATACAAAGAGAGAAAATCCCCACATCAGATAAAAGAGACTGAAATACATTTACAGAATATTACTAGGATAAACTTTGTTCAAGAATGCAATATGAACTGCAACTATTTCTTCCAACAGCTTCACATGAGGTAAAAGGAAACTGCAGGAGGACAGAGAAGGAAGGAATGTGTTTACAATATTCAACATGAAACATTTTCTTCTGACTGACTGACAGACATTGTGCTAACTATAAAATTGAGTGGAGTGTTAAATACAATTGTTAGTTATATGAACTCTGTGCTTCAAAGATCTGCTTATGATGGCCTGAATCATCATAGTTTTCTAGTAGACAGCTTGCCCTTCTTTCCACATCCATGCATGTATACAAAACTTTTGCTGTGAGTTATATGTCCCAAATGTATACTATCTGCTAATGTTCTTCTTTCGGCTTTTCCTGGTTAGGGGTCGCCACAGCGGAACTCTGGTCCGCTAATGATTGGCAGTAGATTTTTTTACAGGTGCCGAGGTGTCAGCTCGACACCCAACCTTCAACGAAGGCACGCCCATTCTACGCATGTCTTTCGAACGCCACTTAACTGCAGGGAGGACATGCAGACTATCTGCTAATGAAAGCACTAATTAAACATAGAAGTAGCAATCAGTTTCATTGCCTGTTTTTGAAGAAAGCGTTTTACTTACGTTTGTTTACTTTCCCTGTGCCACCTTTGTATGATGATGGCCCTTCCTTTTCTGTTTTTAACAGAGCATAACCACAACTACATTTTGTTGAGTCTGAGCCCCCAGAGTTATTGTCTTTCACATTTAGTCATATCAGAAACAAACAAAGTATGCAAGAGATACATGTATACAATTTCATTAGAGGCAAAAATCTTGCATACAAACGAGGTTGTCAAGAGTCCACACACTACAATCACCACACATAGTATTTACCATGCACACACATGGACCAAGTTATGCTGAGACACTAATAAGCAATCTTCCCGAACCTTAAAGACATCCTAAGCCTATAAACGGCAACGCTTATCCTCAACAATCTCTAAAGCACTTATCAAAAGCAACATCAAACACCACGCATACACCTAGACCCAGTGGAGTCCCAGCAGCAAAGTCCACAAGGCAAGCAAACACATTACCCAGGACTCTTGTCATAGGGGACTCCATTGTACGATGAACAGATGCCCCAGGCAAGCAAACACATTACCTAGGACTCTTGTCATAGGGGACTCCATTGTACGATGCACAGATGCCCCCCCTCACCAGAATGAACAAGGAGAAGATAACAGCTGGTTATCTAGAGCTAAGATCGGCCAAGTTACTAATGCAGTCGTCACAATACCAGTATGATTCTATCATACTCCATATGGGCGTAAATGACCTGAGATATACGTCCCTGGACTATATGAACAAAGACACTGTTGATCTCTCTGAGTAAGTGTCTCAGGTAGTTATGCACCTTGCATTGAGCAGAATTCTACCTTCACTAAGGATGATGCCACAGTAAGAACAAAAGATGATTGCCTTCAAGAACTGACTTCGTTTTTGGTGTATTTCCAGGTGATTCGATATTTGTTAGCATGAGATGACATGGTTAACAAACCAAATTGTTTTGCAAAGGGTGGTCTGCACATGTCTCCCCTTAGGTTTCTGAATATTGGCTGAAACTTTATCCACCACCTCAGAGCTTTTTTTAGGCAATGCCAAATTGACAAACATACCAACATAGAAAATAATACCCAAAGAAACCCTTTAGTGCTAGGAGCTTAAACAAGAAACTCAACACCCTACGAACTCTCCTCACTCTGAAGAATACAGTCATCTGTGCTACTACTAAGACATGGTTTAAATCCACAGAAAATACTGCAATTGTGCAAGACATCAGTGCTTTTCACACATTTAGACCATTAGCTGCACAGACAGGGACAAAAAGTGGAGGAGTCTCAACCTATATTAGCAAAAAACATAACTCTGCATTGGTTAAACAGGACAATGCCCTGGAATTTACCCACATGCGAATCACTATGAACAAAGTCCCATACCATATCTTAACAAGTTAGACGTCATCCTGTATGTCCCTAGAATCCAATAGCTTATACTGATAAACCACATTTGTGGGAGACTTTACCTGTCCCTCTATAGACTGGGAAAATACACTGACTCATACCTGCAGGCACAATGATTCCTGGCATTTATTAACACAAGTACCTTTGACCAGAAAGTACGCACATCCACCAGAGGTTCAAACATACTGGACTGATACTCACCAATATGGGAGAGTGCTGCCTCCTCATTGGCGAGTTTGGACTACAAAGCTATCTCCTTCAAAATAAAAATCAACTTGGCAACCCCATCAAATCCTGTAACAGTTAGGAACTATTCCAAAGCAAACTATATCTTAATAAGAGACAATTTGTTAAAACTCAGGACTCTGCCCAACCCCAAGTTCACAGCAAACTGTGCAGAAGTGTTCACAGAGACCCTGTACAACTATGTAACTGTCTGTCTAGAGGCTACTGTACCTACTAGAAATAAGCCCAAATAAAACTCTAAAAACAAATTACACTGGTGGAATCCTAACCTTAACAGGGTATATAACAAAAGGAAAAAGTCATGGCTAAAATCAGGAAGAGCAACTCCCATAATGATAATAGTTCACTAATTAAACTAAACAGGAAATTAAAAGGACTAAATAAGTCTAGCAAGGCCAGTTATGAAGTCAGGATAGCCTCACATTCTAAAGACAACCACAAGACCTTTTACAGCTATGTCCAGAACCTCAAAGGCAGCACACATCAGTGTGCTGAACTGGTGGTCAGTGGTGCCACCTTCATTGAGCAAAGCAATATAGCAAATTTGCTAGCTGACAAAGTTCAGTTCAAACTTTAAATTGACCTGCCATGTCAGTCACAGATTTCAGTTTACTTGGATCTGGTGTAATATTTTACAAATGCCCTAATGGTTATGGACATCAACTGGGTACAACAACCCTGTGTTTCTAAAGGTTAGCCAAACAGTTCACTTTTGCTGTGCTGATGAGGCCATAAGAAGGCTGAAACATGCATGTCCACAGCTAATGGGGTTTGGCTTTACTGGCCTGAAATTGTCCATAACAGACTTAAAAAGAAAAAAGTTATGGGCATTCAGAACTGCCATATAGCTGAAACACCTGATGCCCTTAAGGGGTCATTTGCATATATCCCATGTACCGCTAGCACAAGAGGTTTAAAGAATCACACAGTGGCAACTCTAGCTTGGCTAGATTGTTCTTGTAGTTTTTACTGATTAGTTTGTCTGTGTGACCTTTTCATTGTTTTAGTTGGATCTGGTGTAATATCATCTCTGCCAATGCAATGCCCCAAATATGGAATTTCAGTTTTGCCAAAGCAGCACTTTTCCTTATTAATTTGAGTTCTGTCTCATCTATGGTCTGAAGCAATGTCTTCAGCCTATTATCATACAAGTCTTTGTTAGGCCCAAGTAATAAAATGTTATCCACTGCATGCCACTGTTTAACAAGCCCAAATACTAAAATTTTATCCGACACGTACACTTTGTTCTCATCGTCTTTGAGAAGTGCATTAATTTTGCACTGAAAATTTTCTGAAGCTAAACTGATTCTAAAAGGTAAACTCAAAAATAATATCTTCCAGCTGGAAAATGAACATTATTAACTTTCTGATGTTTTGGTCAAGGTTATTTTCCAACACAAACTAGCTTTGTCCGTTAATGAGAACATCCTTGTCCTAGGTAACAAAGGTGCTACTTTTTGCAAGGTAGGCAGGCTAACCCTCTCCCTTTTGACTGCAGCCGTGAAACATTTTAAATCAACACAAATTCTCTCTTTGCCATTCTTTATTACTGGCACTGGCCTGTAGGATCTGTAACCCTTTCCATTATCCCAGGAGGATCTGTAACCCTTTCCATTATCCCAGGAGCCTGCATTCAGTTTAACATGGCCTCTGCCTTAGAAAGGAAGGCAAAAAATACTCTCTGTGGACTTGTGAGAACATAAGGAACAGCAACAGGTTTTAAACACATCTTTTTTGGATCACATTTAAGAAATCCCTCATGACCAAAGACATCAGCACTTATTTCTTCAGCTCTGGCAATTAAACACAATTTACATGCAATGTCTCTACTCACATTTGTCACATAAGGACCCAAAAAGTCATGGCTAGGAATGTTCCTTAGCATCTGAGCTTCCCTCCTGAACTACATACTTCTCTTTCTGATCTGACCATCTGTAGGTATTGTGAGGTGCTTCTACATGCAGTGTGGTATTACAGTTGTCTGCTCCAGTGTTATCTTATATTTTACTAAACTGCCATGAATGGGAAGTCTGACATACCTTTCTTCATTTGGATCTGACTTCTTGACAACAGAAACCAAAAGGGCTTTTTGTATTATATTCCTCATTTTTAGTATTTGCTGGAAACTCTTACACCACTTTAGTCTTAAGCACATCATCAACATGTTGTATTTTATTTCATTTGTGGCATATTTTACTTCATAGCAAAGCTAACAAAGCTAACTCTGACTCATTATGCATATGACTATATCTAGTACACTTATCTTGCTTGCATTGTGTTTCATTTCACTCATACCTCTTGCAACTCTCAAAGCTGCACTTTGCCATTTAATTTGTTCATACTGATAAGTGGGTCAATATCATTTAATGGAAAACTTAACTGAGCGAATCTCTGTTTGTTGAACTGACTTAAGCGAAAGCTCAATTAAGTGAATAATCAATTAAGCAAAAACTTTCCTAGGGAAAAAAAAGAGTTGCCCACCCATCAATGGTAACAAGCAAAAAATTGAAAACTCTGCAAAGTGGGGGGCTTCAACCCCACACCCCCCAATGTGGGGAGCTGTGCCCCCACACCCCACCAATTAAGTATACCTGAGATCACACTACAGTGGAGAAAAGGTCAAATTCCCAATGATGGCCAACCATGTCCTTTCCCTGGGAAAAAATGTGATTGTTTGCTTAACTGAGCTTTTGCATAAGTCAGTTCAACAAATAGTGATTCGCTCAATTAAGTTTTCGATTAAATGATATAGACCCTAATAAGCAAACTGTATAGGTTAAATTTAGCTCTACCTGAGATTATGCAAACCTTCACAGTCTACAACATCTGTGACAGTTCTGTCTTAGTAATACCAAACTCACATTATTCTACCAAATCATACAAATGTCTCACAAATGCTTCAACAGACTCATCCCCCTTTCTGAATAAGTTTATGGTAGCATGCTCCTTCATGTATTACATTTCTTTTGGGTGAAAAATGTTAACCAGGGTTTGCTATCACTTTACTAAGTGTTAAGACATTCCCCTCAGGAAATATGAAATCACCAGCGATCGGCTCAACATGCTGCCCATGGTATAAAGTAAACAATCTACCTGAACTTCATGGGCCCCTTTGTCAAATGTTGCTGTACGTCAGTAGTGTGCAAACCTTTGCTTCCATAGTGGCTATGGTGATGGCTATGCAAAGTCATATGGAGCTGGTACACTGAATGTTTGTCATTTTTAATGTTATTTTACTCTTTACCTTCTTTTTCACCAGTTGTTCACTTGCGTGAATTAATACCATGACAAAATGCTGGTAAAAATCATTGGTAGAGCTTTTGTATGGCACTATAGCATAGTTTCTCACCAGTCTCAATGCTTGATTTCTAATTGTACTGGTGGCATTTCATCTTAATTTGCCATTCAAAGTATCTTTTTCTGGTACCATCTCATGCTGTGTAAAGCCATCAGATAATCAGTGTGTGATGATGTGAGGTATTGTCAGCTATGCCCTGCTCTATCTTCTATACTTATTTTATATCATCCTAACAGACCACTCCAATCCAACAACCAACTGCTCGTAAATGTAGAAAAACCCAAACTTTTAGCTGGCCAGATGCATTACTCCTTTACCATCACACAACTTTGGAACTCCCTCCCCCAACACTTAGACCCACCCACTCAGTAACCCTCTTCACGATATCTCTGAAACAACACCTCTCCTAATATTGGCTATGCACATGTGCGAACACCACATCTCATCTAACCTAATTTCAACCATCACAACTATTCTCACCCCCACTCTACTACTCAGGCATCCTTCTTTCAGATCCACCTGTCTTTTTACTTACTCCACCTCTCCATCCTGTCCACTTCTCTCTTCTACTAGCCCTCATTGTCCTACCATTGATCCCTCCTGTCTACTTCCTTCTCTTCTTAACCCTTATAGACCTACTATTGAACCAGCCGAGACATTCAGGTACTCTCGCAGCCTACCTTAACACCATACCACCACTTATATCTGCAACAATATCCACCAACTTTGCTGGTTCCAGCAACAGGGCTCATATAGCCTATCACTCAGCTATTACACCTCCTAAATGTATTAAAAGTTTAAGTAACTAGTCTCTAATTAATTCGTATATCTGCTTTTCACCCACTGCATGAAGTGCCCTATATAAATTTTGCTAGCTGAAAACTACTCATATGGAATATTCTCATGTATATACTCTGTATTGCTTGTATAATATCTTTGATTTGAGAATGATTACTTATGTACTGTTTTTTCACCAGTTGTATAAACTGCCAATAATATGTACTAAATGTCTTTATTAATGTAAATTCTGTATTGTATGTGAAATGTCTTGTATGTGGAGCTTTTCTCCCTGTAACTCCACTGAAACTGGGCACTTCTGGCCCAGCTGGACCATCCAGGAATACAAATGCAAATAAATAAATAAAAGTAGGGCAGTGGATGTGTAACATTTGCCAACAAAGTTAGCTGGAATTTTGTAAAGAATTATATGTCATGTGTATATCAAACTGATTTGTACAGATGCTTGGGTTGAAAAGTGTATTTGTAAAGCTGCTTGTGTTAAAAATGTACCAACAGTGTGCCCTGCTGGACAGAAAAAGAGGTATACATGCATTATTGTAACTGTTTACATGTATATATTTTAACATAGAATACTGGAAGAGAAGAGGCTAATCTCAATCCACACACCTTTGCAAATAGTTTGAAATTAAATTAGCTGTCTTAGGCTATACAAATTGTATCTTACAGTTCTCATTTTAGCCAGAGACAAAAAGTGTGTACTAGGAAGCTTCCTGCATTGTCTTTGGAGTGAAGTAATTGCTACTCTGGATGGGCGGAGGTTTGAAATTGTTTTATGACTTCCAGGAGCTGCAGCAGATCTTAGCAAGGCTCTATGCATGTGTATTATTGACACATATGTGCTAAATTCTGGAAGCTTCTAGCCAAGGGGAGGGCATGGTAACCAGAAGTCAGATGACCAGATGTATGTGATATCATTCAGTAATCCACCACTAAAAATAATGTTTAATATTAGGTGAGAATGAAGTCTCATTGAACTCTGTTTTTGTAACCTGACAAAGAAGAATCTCTCACCTACTTCATCTTGCCTTGCCCTGGTAAGTAATCATGGAAAAATAATTCTTTAGCTCAGTCAGGACAATATAGTGAGATTAGTTAAGTATTGTTATTCTGCAACTGTGTAAACCTGTCCAGCTGTGTTTTTTTTATATTTCCTGTGATTGAAACCCTGGTATTTACTGTAAATAGATATTTAGTATTTTCATTTCATTGTACCTGTTTTTTTAGAGAATATTTTAATCTCTGAGAGTACTTAAATATATTTGGTGACAACTCTGGCCACTCCTAAAAGCCTTACTGCAGTGGACAAACACTATCATTTGTATTAACATTTATTTCATTCAGCATACTTGGGTACCCTTGCAAGAGCCATAGAGTTCCTGTCTTTGGGGTGTCTGGTGGTGGTGTAACTACCTTATAGTCTGGGCAGAAGGGGGCATAGCTAGTAAATCTGTGTCAGCCTTTCCCAGGTGTGTGTGTGTGTGTGTGTGTGTGTGTGTGTGTGTGTGTGTGTGTGTGTGTGTGTGTGTGTGTGTGTGTGTGAAAATCAAATCTCAAAGAGCATGTGTGTCAGCTACTCAGAGCAGGGACACAAAGTAATGGTTTAACGGAGAGGATGCTGGAGGACTTAGCTTGGACACTTGGCTGAGGATCCAACCTTACAGCTGTGCCAGTAGTGAGTCTTATTGGGGATCTGGAGAGAGAGAGGGGACCCTGCCCCCAGACTGACTGTGTTTCTTGTGTGGTCTTAAGGGAAACTGTGCTTGATGCAGAGAGCTGCATCTGGAAATACTGGATGTATTAATTTCTGTTCCAAGTAAACATCCCTCTCCAGTGTCAGTGGTGAGGATTCAGGCTCCTTGATTACTGTCCCAAAGAGGGGACTACACACAGTGGACCAGATTTTCTGTGTGCTAGCATTTTGCATTTATTTTGCATACCATTTGCAGTAATAAGAACTGCACAGAAACACATTTCTTGTCAAGCTCACAGTCATCTCAGCATTGTCCCAATGCATTATAGGAATGTCCTTTAGGTTTATGCAGGGATGATCAGTCTAGCACTGATGACACAGATCATCACAGTGATCTAGTATCACCACAGATTGCTTGTGGCAACTTGCCATGGATGGCTTCCTGTTTGTCACTCTTTATCTAGTAATTCTCGTGGCATGCCCTGAAACTGCCAGGGTAACAATAAAACCTCTATTTCTAAGGGCAGGAACACACTGTGCACATCTTTCTGATGACACCTATTGTTAGCCAGATCTTGCATATCTATCTAAGAGCAAGTTTTATTTTTTGCTTATCTCATAATCAATGTCTCAGGTTCTGATAGCAATTTACATCACCAGATGTTACCTTAATCACATATGATCTCTGGTAGAGGCTGAAGACATAGTGGGGGGTATGGTCCAAAAAGGGGAAAAAGGTGGACCTTTGCTGAGCTGCTACAGAGGCAGAGCAATATGCCAGCATATCCCATTGTATGCCCACCCTGCTGACAAAGCTGGTGGTAGCAGGACAGGGGTACTTTGGGTACATACAAACGTACTAGGCAAGCAATCATGGGGATTATAAGATGCCTGGCCATATACATCTTTAAGAAGACAAACTTAGAAGTTCTTGCCACCCTTTTCAAGCACTCAGTAGTGCTCCCCTTCCAAATCAAGCAAGACCGTACATGGTAACCCTGGTATAAATTTTTGTCTACCCATCCAGTCATAAAGACTAGCCTTAAAGGTAGCCAAAGTAGTACTTAGTTTGACAAGTCATGCTAACTTATTCCCTAAGCTAGGAATAAGTTGACTCAGGAGCCTATCTCTCCAGTGAGTCATGTTTACTTGTTGGTGCAGAATTATGTCCCTAGTGTGGGTGTTTGTAGTGCCACTGATTTTACAAAGAAGTAGGTGGTCAAATGGGACTGGGTCTATCATGGCTCAGAAAGTGAGACAAAGGTCACCTCAGAATGGCTGTTATGCTACTGAGTATAAAGAAGTTTGTGCTAATCTTTCAGGATAGTTGAAGGATTTAATGCCTTTAGTTTTCTTGGTTAGAAATCTTTGTCGCCTTTCCAGTTCAGCAATATGCTTTAATTTGTATCTATCAAAGGAGGCATTATATTCACTGAAGGGTCTGATAAGGAAAGCGTGCAGTGGTATGATGATGTATTTGGTCTTGAAGACATTCCCTTAGAAATTAACTGGGCCAAGTAGAAAGACTTCCCGACTAGCCCCCCTGCACTCCCACACCCCTCGCTATTAAATATAACAATTCCAAGATCACGCTACAGTGCAGGGAATGGGAAATTTTCTATTTCTGCATTGTAGCATGCTGAAGTGCGATCTCGGAGTTGGTATATTTAAGTAGCGGGGGGTGTGGGGGGGCTTGGCCCCCTGCTTAAACACTTTACATTTTGTTTTATTTATTTATTTTTTAATTTTTTAAAATATTCGAACATTTAAGTGTTCGATCACTAAAGTTCGAACTTTAGTAATTCGAACGTTTAAGCATTCGAATATTTAATATAGACCCTACTATTCTACACTCCTTGACTTTGCATATAAGACTGGTAAGGCTGATGGGTCTATAATTATCTATGCTTGTAGAATTTTTGGTGTATATTAACAACACAGTGGAAATTTTGGATTTCACTCCCTGTTACAGTAAGGAACAAATCTCTTATTTAGATGTAGATCTAATGATAGATTTTGAAAATAAAAAAAAAACTGTCCTCTATGATTTATAGAAAACCTACATTTTCAAATTCATATTTGGAATTTACCAGCTGGCACCCGTACCATCAAAAGAAGTCAATTGTGAAGGGGCAATTGGTTCGGGCTGCCAGGATGGTGAATTCTGACAGTGAATTCTTAAAAGAGGTTCAATTTATCCTATGGCTGTTTAACAGAAAGGGATACCCGGTTGAGTTTTTGAAAGAAATAGGTGAGGAAGTCATATGTAAATGTAAGGGGGTATTTATAAGCCCATTTTAGGAAGTGGATTTAAGGTTAGCGAACTAATATTTATTAACAGTCAAGAGGGACAAAAGGAAAATTTTGGATTGAGTTTTATCACCACATTCAGCTTGGATGCCAACCAGATTTCTGAAATAATCAAAAATAATTAGGAAATACTGTGTTATGATCAAAATGTGGGACAAAAGCCACCACCCAAAATAGTGTTCAGGAAAGATAGGTTATTTAAAAATCTTTTGGAAACCAATGGTAAGGGTATTGGTGTGCATTACAATAGACCAAAGGGCAATTTTAAGTGTGGGATGTGTAATTTTTGTCCATATATTTTGGAAACAGATGAAAATTTTAACCTTAACGGTAGAGATGTTTTTATTAAAGATCATTTTAATTGTTGTAGTTTAAATGTGGTGTATATGGCCAAGTGCAAAAAATGTCCAATATTTTATATAGGTAACATAAGTAGATTTTTTAAGAATAGAATTAGTGAGCATCTACTGGACATTAAAAAAAATAGAATAACAAATGCCTTGTGTAGACACATTAAGGAGTATAGTGATCACCATTTTAAGTTTTTAGTGAAATAACAATTAGTAAAAGACTCACATGGGAAATGTTTCGACGTACACCTGGATATATGTGAGTAGAAATGGCAGTTGTGTTTAAATGCAACAGAATATTCAGGTATTAATGAGGCCATTAACATATCATGTGTCTTAAAGTTAAAAAATATATTAGGATAGGGTCCTGTGTCCAGTAGGGCATTAGTCTGTTTGTATTTCTTGTTTTTTCTTGTTGTTTTTCCTTTTTGAGACATGTAATTATTTGTCAATTAATTAATTTGTAATTGTATTTTTTAATTGGCTGGATTGGATAAGTATTTAAGGGCTGGGTTGTTTTATGCACTTTGTTCTGAGGAAGTCCCTGCACTGAGGGAAGAAAGCACTTAACCTTGTTCATTAAACTTGTGGGTTATCAACTCTGTGGCCCTTTTGTGCTGTGCTGCCTTGTTCTGGAGTTTGCTTCTTCGTGGTTTTGACTATTTTTTAAGCAATACCAGCAAGGGGCAAAAGCCTAGACCAGGTCATGATAAACAGTGTCCACAGAATGACTACTGCCCACAGCCACTATAACCTTTTCAAAGAAGCTTACTTGGATCTCGAGACAGGACTTGCCCTTCATAAGCCAAACAGACTGAGATCTTGATGAGTTAAACTGCCTATGTCTGCATAAATGAGTTCTACTATTCTACACTCCTTGACTTTGCATATAAGATTGGTAAGGCTGATGGGTCTATAATTACCTATGCTTGTAGAGGGGTCACCCTTGTGCAGGGGAGTGACAATGTCTGTTCTCCAGATATCAGGGACATACCTTGTAGATAGGCTGAGACTGAAAAATTCAGAGCATGCATACTTTGCACTGATTAGAATGCAGCCTGGTAAGTTATCTGGTCTCATGAAAGTATTATATTTTAGCCTGTGAAGGGATTCTAAAACACTTCAATGTGATTTCAGTGGCAATTAAATTGTCAGACATAGTACGGGCAACAATGTGGGTAGAAGGGGTAAAGTTAGCACTAAATTTGTCTGCTAAAATATTAGCTATTTCTCTGTAGTTAGAATGGGTGATGCTGTTATTGATAAACTCACTGTTGGACATTATTCCTTAATTTTATATCATAACTGAAGTACGATTTGTAGTTTTCTTTGGGATTCATGGCAACCTTAAGTTAGTGTTTTTAAGTTCAACGCTAACATGAATCAGTGAAGTGTTGAGGTAGGGAGATGGGGATTTCCTGCAACTTTTCATTATTTTTTTTGTTTGTTGTGCAGTTTATTATTATTATGGGAGTTCAACAGAGAGGTTTATTCCTGAATTTACCATTATATTTAGGGCAGATGGGTCCTGCATTAATAAGTCAAAGTATAAAAAAACAAACCCTCCATGGCAGTAAAATGATGTGGGGTCCCCGGACCTCCTAAAGGTTCTTGTCGGCCTCATCCATGAAAGAGCAAGTTTAGGGGACTATGGGAAGGTTGGTAGACATAAGGATAGGCAATGGCACAGGCATGTTTTGATGGCTGGCTGTGTGGGAAGACAAAAAATAATGAACAAAACACTATTATTCTTGGCGATTTCAAGTATCTTTCTATAAACTGAGACATACACTACAACAAATACATATACACAATGCTTCTTAGATATTATTAGTGCAAACTCTATCTCTGCCAAATAATGCTTTCCTCTACCAGGAACTCAAATTTACTGGACTGGATCATCAGAACTGTAGCATCATTATGCTAGCTGTGTATCATTACCCTATTACTGGTCAGATATGACCATCACTTAGTGTCTTTCACCATTTGGTAGGTTTCACTATAAGGACCCAACCGCAAATGCCCACAAGCCCGGCCTTTAGTGATTTCTCTAAGGGGTGAACTCACTGCAGTTAGTTTGATGACTTGAAGCTTTTTAACAGCCCCCGCCCCTTGATGGCCTATTAGCAAACACTACTGCACTTATGGACAGTTTCTATTTCCACCTCAATACCTGCATTAAAACATCAGGCCCAGTCCTACACAAATATAAGTTCAGGAACAAACCTCTATGGTGGGACCCAGTTATAAGCAAGCTACATAACAAAAGAAGACAAAACTCCTCACATTTAGGGTTTAACTGAAAATTCTACACTTCAAAGCTGAACTCTCGAAGATAAACAAAGGACTTTTGAAATAAAAACAAATCTACAAAGGCTATGTATAAACTGAAATTCACCCCTTCTCTTCAAGGACAACCATAAGTCTTTTTTAAACTTTGCTATACAGCTTAGGAACATTATTTATTTATTTATTTGACATTTGTTGACCGGCAAAGTCCAACTGAGCCAGAGCCCTTTTTCAGCGGCAGCCCGGGGAGAAAAGCTCCACAAGATTACATACAAAGTTTACAAAAGTAACAATTAATGATTACATTACAGAAAAAAATATAGTAAGGAGTACACTAGTTTAACAAATAAATAATAAAGCTTTTGCTGTTAATTGTCAATGTACAGAAGCTGTTCAGAGCAGCTGACAAACTTTGTCCAACATTTCACTGAGTTGATAGACAATAATAACATTGTCTCTGCACCTAACGCCATAGACAATGTATTAGCAAATACATTTAGTTTATAATTCTCCCCATCATATTCCCCTAGATTCTCCCCATCACAAACTTCTGTGAGCCGTTTTAGCCATTGCTGGTGTTTCCCTGTTTCTAACATCGGCCTACCATTTGGCATGTCTGGATCGAATGGCAGTTGTGCAGGCATTTTCCTTCCTGTCATTACTTCAAAGGTTGGTATTCCTGCTTTACTATTAGGTGTTACCTTAATGCCCATTAAAATGCCTGGAAGATGCTGTACCCATGAATTTCTCGTCTAGACATGCCTTTTTTAATCTTTCCTTAAGAGTTCTGTTAATTCTTGCTACTATGCCATTAAACTGGAGATGATATGGCATATGAAATCACTGCTGTATTCCTAGCAAATTACACATTTGCTTGATAAGCTGTGGCCCATTGTCAGGTTCTATAACCCTAGGCCATCCCCAGTGACAGAAAATGTTTTTCCATAAGATTCCGCTGTGGCCTTTGCTGTCATGGTCTTGTTAGGAATTCCTTCTACCCATTATGAAAATACATCCACTTCTACCAACAGATACCTTTACCCCCGGCCTTTTGTTGGAGGTAATTGTCCAGCATAATCAATTTGAACTGCATATGATGGTCCATCAGCTGGTCGCACCCTATGTAACTGTGTTATTTTTACTTTTAGCATTAACTTGTAAAAGAGTAAACATTCGTCTGATATCAGCTTGCATATCTTTTTAAAATTTGGATTCCAATATTTTCCTTTACCATCTTACACAGTTTATCTGTGTTAATATGTTCTAATACCTGATGATTCAGTTTAACTAGCTGTTGTGCTAACTGGAAAGGTATGTAGGGAAGTTGCAAACCCTTTTGTGTTCTGTATGCCCAGAACTCCTTTGCAGGTACTCCCTCCATTTCACACTGATCTGTCTCCTACTTCAATTCCTGTTCTCTTTGTATTTTTACTAAATCATTCTTTACAGATAAAGCTTCATTTCATTTTCTCCTTATTTTCTTCCTTCACCATCTCTATAGAATTAACATTGTCTTCTTTATTTTCGTAAATGTCCCATCCCACCTATGCTGCTTGCTTAGCGAGCATGCCTGCCTTTGCATTTAACCTGAGTCTGAGGTGGGTTTTTTGATGTGCTTTTACTTTTAAAATACTGCACTGTCCTTCTGCATTTTCCATTGTAATTGCCTTATAAAGTTGTTTTAATATTTCAGCATGTCTCATGGATTTACCCGCACTATCAACAAACCCTGTTCTGGCCCAAATAGCCATATGTAGTCTCAGGGAATTTACTACGCAAGCACTGTTAGAAAATATATTAACTGGATTATAATATTTTAAAATGTACAAGACTGCTTCTACTAATCCCACTGTGCTGACATGTATCCTGGCAATCTGACCAGCTGTAGTTTTCTTAACTTTAGGTGTTCAGGTACAATCGAGAACCCTATTTTATCCAGTATTTCCTTTGTTCCAGAATCTGGCTCCATCTACAAAAATGGAGGGCTTGAAATGATCAAAGTCCGCTGACAAAAATTGAATTTCTGGGAACATTATTTTTTCTAAACAGTTATGCTGTTTACCTTTATAGCCTATGTAGTTTGAAAGTTAGTATTTATCTCCTGTCTCTGTGGTTACCATTTTTATGCCATATAAGGCCATCCATTTGGGAAAAACTGCCTGCCTGATTCCATCCGTGATTTTAATCATTTTAAAATTGTCTATTAATGCTATTACTGCATGATGTGGTGTCTGTACAATAATACTGGAGAACACTGTAGATATTCTGTTTGTTTGATTCCCCAGTAAATGGCCAGTAGTTGTTGAATGCTGGGATGATTATCCATTTCTACAGGCATCATTTTTCTGCTACAGAGAGTAACTGGACGCAATCTTTTTTCCATTCAGTTATCTCCCCCATGTAGGGTTGCCAGGTTTCTTTGCGGCTAAAACTGGACTAAAGTCATGCCCCTCGCATCACACATAACTCCACCCATTCCCAACCCCTCTCCCGCCCATGCCCCACCTATTTTGTGACATCACAGTGACATCAGCTGATGGGACCACCCACTTTGATGACTTAAGCCGTACTTAAAGGGGAGAAAAGAACACAGGCGGCACTAATTGCACTGCTAGGCTGCTGCAGATGTAAGTACCAGTATTGATGAAAAGTGTCAATATGGTGCATTTTTCTCCAGTTATTTATTTTCTATGTTCCTAAACCTAATTATGGATGATCCATGGAGATAAAAGGTCAAGAGCTAGCAGCCTGTGCACATGGTGGTAAATCTGATTAAAAAATCCAAAAAAAATGTAAGCAGTTATCTTTGCTTTTAAAATATTGTAAGTTTTGATTTACCCCATAAGATCATTTAAGTCAATAACATCACTTTACTGCTCATTCAGAAATGATGATCTTAACATTCCCTTGCATTTTGAAAGTTCTGTCAAATACTGTTTGTACTGGGGCGTGGGACAGGTACTCAGTTGTTAAGATGTAACATATTTTCCGTTTCGTACTTCGGATTAGGAAGTTTCAGTCCTTGGCTGCGCCTGTATTGGGTGGGGGTCAATTGAGTTAAGTGTTACTGCCCCTAGTGTGATATTTCAGATGCTAGTACTTAAGATCTTGTACTGGGTCCGACTGACCTCCCACTCTTTTTCTTTACATGTCACATATGCAAAAAATGGGATAAAGGGGTTGTGGATGAATGGATTTCTAACAGGTGACATGTTTTATGTTACTTTCAAAGTATACCTCATAATCTCAGAAAAGCACACATACTTTAAAGAGTTTCATTAATGTTTTTCTATATCGCGCCAAAGTTGCGGGTTAAAACAGGTAACTTCCTACAACAATGCGCTCTAATACAAGTTTACGAAGATGCAGACTGGACCACCGCTATGCAGTTGTAAAATGGCAATAAGACTGAATGAAAGATGACTCAAGCCTCTAGATCTAAGAAAGATGCACGTAGGAAAAGAAATCACATGCAGCTAGCACAATTGCCATTTTCTGAACATGGCAAAGAGATAGTTTTATTTTTTAATGTGGTCCCTTGCGACAGAATTAAGTAAAAGCAAAATAATGTTGGGTAACTGCAAGTGCCCAAAAAGCAAGATGCACAATTTGTTTCATGGAATACGGTTCAACATAGTAGATGAGGATAATACAAATCAGGACGTGTTAATTGCTAGCAGTATTACACTGCATGGTGAAGTTCTAAAATCAGTCTGAGTGTACTACAATGCAACACTGGGCAATGTTGGCAGAGTGCTTAAGCATTTTAAATCTTGCTATAAGATTTCTTTTGTCACTGCTTTGTAGTTGGTAGGATAATGATAGCTAAAAAAATACCGTTTTTCCCACCGTGGAGTACTGCCTTCCAGTGATATCTCTACAATCCGTATAGCAGAAAATAAAATTTGTCCATTTGTATTACATCACTGCCACTTAAGTTAATGTATGTACTGTCTAAACTATGTAGCTACCAGGAATACTGAAGTTAAAAGCATTTCATTGTTGTGTAGTAGCTAGTAGTGTATCGCATCGCTCCTGCTCGAGCTGGATACATTTACTTTCTCCTCTCCTCTGGCGGCACAAAAAAAAAAACGGACTTCATGAGTTTAAATTTTTTAACTGGACAATTTGTCTGAAAACCGGACAGTTCGGTCAAAAACCGGATAGCTGGCAACCCTACCCCCATGTGGCCATTCCTGTAATAGTACTACTGAAAGTGTCTTTTTTCCTGCAGCTGCCTGTAACATGATGACAGTTGATTTGTAGGTGTAGTAAGTTCTGTTGCCTGTGTCAGTTTAGCTTTCATTTGACAAAAGGCTTCCTCTTCATGAGGGTACCACAATAACAGTGTAGCATTCTTCTGATCCTGTAATTATATAGAGGTGCTGCCATTGCCACACAGTCCTCTATAAATTCCCTACTGTAGTTCATAATACCCATGAATTTATGTACATCTGATATGGAAAGAGGTTTTTCCATCTGTAATATGCCCTGCACTCGTTGCAGGCATGGAGATCTGCCTGATGGTTGAATGACAGTACCTAAAAACGTTACCTCTTGTGACGTAAATTGTAATTTTTCACTTTTTATTGTAAATCCTACTTGTAGTGCTTTGAAGACCTTTTTAAACAGTCTAATGTGTTCTTCTGCTGTCTCCGATTGAATTAAAATGTCATCTATGTAATGCAGGACTGAATCATCTTTCTCTAAGTTTTATAAAATTGATCCTACTGTTTGATGAAAAATAACAGGATTATTATCCTTCCTCAAAATCATTAACTCTGCTCGTGACAGTGGGAACATAGTTTCTACCCTCCTTCTTGACATATCCAAAGCTTTTGACACTGTCTCTCATGAGCTTCTGCTTTCTAAACTCGCCCATCTTAATCTCTCCTCCTCTTTTATCAAATGGTTCACCAGCTGTCTCTCAGCCAGGGAACAAGCTGTAAAATGGAACTACTGCACTTTCTCTTTCCTTCACACCCCAACAGGTGTACCCCAAGGCTTTATTTTGGGTCCTTTACTATTTAACATTTTCATCAATGATTTCCACCAAAAGATCCCCAATGCTAAACTGGTGCAATATGCAGACGGTTCCACTATCATCTGCTCAGCCAAAACTCTTTCCTTACTAATAAACCTTACTCAAAAGGTCTTCTCCTCTACTGAGTCCTGGATGCTTGACAATCATCTATCCCTAAATGCCTCCAAATCCAAAATAATGATCTTTACCCCTTCTAGACATACTGCTGTTGAGAAAGCATCCTTCTCTATACTTAGCCTAAACAAAACATCTATTAACATAGTTCCCCATACAAAACTCCTGGGCATCCTTATCGATGACCAGCTAAAATTTGACATCCACCTACAAACCACCATTAAAAAGACTCATCAAAAACTTGGAATGCTCTTTCGACACAGACACTACCTTTCTCTGTCTTCTAGACAACTCCTATCTACCACCTACCTCCTACCTTCCCTTTTATATGGAGGTCCACTACTCTCCAACCTCCAATCATCCCTAAAATCTAAACTTTCCTCATGCTATAATAAAATTTCAAAGTTTGCCACAGGATCCAAATCCTCTACTCACCATTGTAACTCCCTACATGCTCTAAATTGGTTGGAAGTCCCAGGCTACCTAAATTTCATTCAACTAACTACAGCACACAAGTTGATTTTTAAACCTTCTAACTGTCCCTCACTCTCCTCTTCCCTAAAACTTCACCAGCCACATATAACACCTAGATCCACAAATCAGAACCTCTTAGAACATTACAAGCCTTTACATGCATCAGGGCAACTTCTATCATTCTCTCTCTTGCCAGATTATGGAACTCTCTTCCCCCTCACATTAAAACCACCCCGAACCTACCCTTCTTTAAAACCCTACTTCCACTCTCACCTCTCCTCCCTCTGGGAGTGCTCCTGTACCCATCCAACCTGATTCTTGACACCTATCCCTATTCTATCTTACTCATAATCTCTGCCACAGCTTCAATTCCTCTCTCCAAAATTCCTTTGCCTAAATACCTGTATTTTATTAAATGAAAATGAATTTATTGTTTTTGTAAATATCTTATAAGTGATTGACTCAGCTCATATATTTCAAGATATGTAAAATCTTGCCTTGCTGTATATTGAATGTTAAACTGTTGTTCTTATGTGCTGTACTAATACTTTGTATATTGTCTTCCTGTCTGGAGCTTTTCTCCTCGGGCCTCCATTGAAAACAGGCTATCTTGGCCCAATGGACTTTCCCGGTTAACAAACTGAAATAAACAAACAAACAAACAAACAAATAAACAAATAAATAAATAAATAAATAAATAAATAAACAAATAAATAAATAAATAAATAAATTCTGGAAGCCCTGTGGTAAATTTGTCATACATACTGTTGACTTTTGAACGTAAATGCAAATCAAGGCCAATTCTTCTTCCACAGAGGCTCAGCAAAAAATCAGTTGGTAAAGTCTGTTACTGTAAACCATTTACTTTGTGGCTTTATTTGCACTGCCAGTTCTGGAACTCCTGGAATTAAATAAACTTGGGGAGTTGTGTATTGATTTACGTTTTGTAGATCAATAACAAGACGGTAAATACCATCCTTTTTCTTGAAGGGCCAGATTGGCGAGTTTGTGGGACTAGTACCTTTCTGTATATTTCCCTCTTTTTCCCACTGTGCAGTGCATTTTTCCATGTCTTTTTCTGCCTCTTTTAGTATGGCGTATTGTTTTTAAAACGGTGGTATATAGTCCTGTTCATTGTTTAGCCCTACTGGAACTTCCAGCTTTCCACAGTTATTAAGTCGTTTAGACCATAACTGGGGAAACTGTTCATAGGTTCATAGGTTAGTACTAGGCTATTGGCCCTAGGACCTACACAAGCCTAGCCATAACAATTCCCTGGCTATTTCTTCCCACAGTATTTACTTCCCTGGGCCCCTGCCTAGCAGGGTGATTGACATGATCCCTGGGTTGAATTTCCTATCTCCCAATCAATCGTCAAGGTTCCTTTTGAAGACGGCCAAAGAGGTGCTCTGCTTGACATGTATGGGCAGTCTATTCCAGAGTCTGGGGAGTCTGGGTCAGGAACCTATCCCTCCAGCATGTTTTGTTCATTGTGATGACAAGGTTTAGATCCCTGGAGCATATGCCTCTGAGAGATTGGGAGTTCTTTAAGTGTAGCATGCCCAACAGCTTTGGGGTTGACATGGCCTTGTATGTTAAGCAGAAATCACCTCTGAGTACACGATATGCAACAGAGTATAACTGGAGTTTTTTTAGATGGTCAGCATAGGACATCTGCTTTAGGCCTGTGATCCTTTTAGTGAGGTATTTCTCTGGCCTTTCCAGTTTTACAGATGCCTTGAGAGGTACATATCAAATGGGGCATTTTATTCTATAATGGGTCTAATGAGGGATGAGTACAGTGGGACAATGACCTCCTTTTTTCTGGATGAAAACCCCTTAGTGATGAGGTGTGCCACATAGAAGGATTTCCTGACTGTTGTGACAATGTGGTTATCGAAGGTGAGACCACTGTCCACCTGTGTCCCTAAGTCTCTTATCACACTTTTGATGTTTAGTGTACTGCCACCTATGTGGTAATTCACGGGTACATGTTTTTCCCAAAGGGGATAACTATACCTTTCTTGGTATTGAGCTTGAGACCATGGCTCTGGCACCAAGCATCTATTTCTGTAAGGCCCTTTTGTAGAATATCCACATCATTTGGGGATTCAATAATGGCTCCCAGTTTGAGTTGTTGCATAGATTGCCATATGTCCCTACTGTCATCTTCAATATGTCCATCTGGTTTATGCACTTTCCTGGTAAAGACATGGCATAACATGTGCTTTCCATTACCTGTGTGTTTTCCCATTCCCCAATCCACAGTATGCATTTTGGGAGATCTATATCTATTCCTAATGGTCCCATTATGTGCATTCCAATAATGACAGTAGAACATGATGGGTACATTAAGAAGTAACCTTTGAGGTTTTGTCTGTCTGGTTGGTATTTAATATCTACAGGCTGACTGCCTAATGCGTAGCATCCTGTCCCATTAAAGGCTGAAATACAGGTTCTTTTTGTTGGGTTCACCAGTAGCCTACGATTTTTAACTGATACTGCTGTTATGTTATCAGTGAGCACATTTTTCCACAATGACCCCTCTACCCATATATCAATCACAGGTTGTCCATCCTGACTCTTTTTAAAGGTTGCAAGAAAAGTTACCAGAATGGGGGGCATGTCCCTATTGTATGTTACTCCACTCATCATCACTGTTTGCAGGTGCTGCAATCTGGCAAAAAGCTTGCCCCTGACATTCATCATCCTCATTTTCTGACACATCAACATATGTGATTTTTCAATTTCTTTTTAAGTCCCTCCCTAGCCATGTGTTGTAGGTTTGCAGGGCTGGTGGCCTCAAAATCAACTGGACATATGTTTGCCTTGTCATTGTACTGATGCCCTTTATTGCTATTTTCCTATATTATATGGTCTTTGAACTATGGCTCGTGCCTTATCCTTGCCTTCTGAGTCTTCATCTTTTTTCTTTTTTGCATCTATACCCTTATCTTCCTGCACTTTATGCCACTTTTATAACATTGCTGTTTTACATGTCCCAATTTTTTGCAGAAAAAACACATTGGTATTCATTTACCTTCTTCCTGTCCCTGTAGTGGAGCTGGTGGGGCAGATGCAGCATGCTCAGGGGGCGGCTGATCACACCATCTTCCCTTAACTCTACCCTTTACCTCATTTATAACTTCAAATGGCCCACATCCCTCCCATACAGAAAAAATGGGGTGTGAGTGTAAAGTATGATCGTCTGCCATTGTGCGTCCTTGCTTGAGTTTTTGCACCAAGTGTCCCAATGTGTCAGTAGCTTCCTCATAAATGCACTTAATATCTCCTGGAATCCCCTTTACTTGTTCCAAAAAGCAATATATTAGCTGTTGTGCTTCTTTCTGAAGCATTTCATCATCACTTTTTTGGTAAATTATTTGAAAAGTTAACCTAAAATGATTGACCTGTTCCATTAATTTATCTGTGATAGTGATCTTAAAATGATCTAGCAATTTTGCTGTTAAAGATTGCCCCTGGGTGTAGACCATTAAAACAGCTGTCATTCTGCCTACTTTTCTGTCAAGAGAATAATCTTTTTGTTTAAGCTGAATAAATGTCTTGAAACATTTTGGAATGAAAAATCCAGAAACAGTGCTGCAAAGTGTCTGTCCAAACATCTGGACCTGCCACATTGGCTACCCATTCCTCAAATGTGAGCATATTGTAAAATATTCCCTTTTCATCATTCCACTGTGGTAATGTTTGCAACAACTGTGATTGTGTGTACAAATCTGATGATGCACCTGCCCCCACAACTTCTACTTGTGGTATTTTCTTTTTATCTAATTGTTCTTTAAGTTTCTCAATTTCAGTTTTATGTTCTGTAAGTTTAGATTGTAATTAATTTATATACTGGTCTTTTTGTGAGGTTTTCTCTTAGTTTTTTTAGGTCCTTCTTCAATAAATTGCATGCTTCATGATCTCTTTTCAATGTTTCTTCTAAAGATTCTAAAGTTGCGGTACTTTCTTTTTGTAATAACAACATTTTCTGCCTAAATTCTTTCTATTCATTTTGTTTGAGCTTAAGAAATGCATTAAAGTTCATACTACGTTTTTGAAAAGAATCTTTTTTCCCTATCTGGGTCATCTGACACCTGTACCTCATCCATTTTTCCCAATGATCTTTAAAGTATGACAAATACTCTACTGTGAACTCTGCCAATATAATAGCACTTTCATTTTCTAATTCTTTAATAATAGAAGTAACGGGACATAATTGTGATGTTTCTGGATATAAGGTATATTGCCCTGTGACAGGTTTCTCACTTTTGTCCTCCTTACTGAAAGAGTTTTGAACATCCTCTATGCTTTCCACAGGAGGGTTCAACTTTGTGACCAATTTCTGAATCACATTTCTGTGACACTGTACACAGAAAGAAGTGTTTAAAAGTTTACACAGAACACATCCCAACTTATTTAAGTTGGTCCTTTGCTTAAAATACCAGTCATATGTATAGGTTCATAGGTTGGTACTAGGCTATCAGCCCTAGGGCCTATACAAGCCTAGCCAGAACAATTCCCTGGCTATTTTTTCCAACGCTATTTACTTCCCTGGACCCCTGTCTAGCAGGGTGGCTGACGTCATCCCTGGGGTAAATTTCCTTTCTTCCATCCAATTGTCAAGGTTCCTTTTGAAGAGGATAAATCCATTTGCATAAAACATTAACATCAACCTTTCCTAACAGTGTTTTACATCTACCCACATGATGGTCATACCAACATTTAAACTTTTTCCAGACTCTATCTGGCCTTTCACTACTGTCTAAAGAAAAACTTTGCTTAATGTTTTACTGTGGTCCCTAATGACATCCATTTTGTATGAGATTCAGAAAAATTCTTACCAATCGACAGAAAGATAGGTGATCGGGCTGCTGACTGTAGATGGCTGGAAAATCCCCATAGTCACTTAAAAAGCTGGCAAAATGAAATTAGCAGCTACAGAATAGAAACCTTGGAATCTGCCCACTTGGAAAATATATTTAACTGCGACTGAACTGCGCAGCAGTCTCACACTGGATTCAGACATCTGAAACTGTACTGCTACAAGCCATAAGTAATCAAAGTGCTCCTATTCAGGACTCACTCATATAATTTCTTTTTATTTACTGCACCTTTACTTAAGTGACCCTATACAGGGCTCCACTCCCCCTGTTTTTGAATGTGGGCTGGCTAACCACTGATAAATTTAAACAGACTTACTTTAATTTTTAGACTAATTTAAGTGCAGTTACTCATAAAACAGATGACACATTCCACATGTTATGGCTATTAGCTTTTACTGTACAAAATTTGCTTTTTGTTATGGATACAGATGATGATTCTCCATTTACCTCAGAACCAAGTTCCTACAATACTCAAAACAATATTTGGTTTACAATCCTTTATACAGTTCTTGTCATGCACTTTAGATCTTGTTTACCTTCTGATGGTTTTCTTGCTGACTTTGTTATGAAGCATCTGTGAGGAAGGATGTAATGTCTGTTTTTTTAAAATTTCTGTTGATTTTGTGAGAAAGCATACAATATCTGTTTCTCAGTAGGTCTTTGCTGATTCTGTAAGGAAGCATCTGTGAGGAAGCATGTAATATTTGTTTTTCAGAATTGTTTCTCAGAATTTCTGCTGATTCTGTGATGAAGCATGTCCATTAACAGATGTTCTTTGTTTTTCAAGCATCATTTATCTTAGTCAGGGTTTCATCACATAGTATGGATGCCAGTTTTACATTGCTAAGCTCTATTCCTACATTTAAGCAAACTTTTTAGTTAATATTTGATTAACCCTTTAAACATATTCTAACACTGTTTATAAGCCATCTAAGGATGTGTATCATATTCATTTGTATACCAATCAAATACTCAGAGTTGGATTATTTCTTCTACTGTACCTTAATTTGTTTTTATCTGATAGCATTTCCAAACTGTGTGGGTAACACAAGCCTCCTGAGGTTCACCACAATGGACCATTTCAACCAAACCACAAAATGAAGACCTTCCATACATCTCTCCAAAAAATGTGATAACATATGCAGATTGTCTTGAAGGGACATTTTAAGCCTAGCAGTAACCCAAGGTCAGACTCAAACCCTGCATCTTGTGTCTATGACAGGAAGACATGGGTTCAAAGTATTAAGAGACTCAAAAAGACAAACTCTTCCATCACTCATTGCAAATCACCAATGCTCACAAACTGTAAAGACTTGACTTTTAACGATAGCATGAAATCTGGCCTGCACACATCCATCTGGGCCATACCCTCTCATAATTTCATTTCTGTTTGGTATCCCTGATGGCTTTGTGGCTGAAGAATCTCGTACTAGTCCTTTTCTTCCTCCTCAGTCCATCAACAATTTCCTGCTGATCTAGGTACAAATGCAGCTCAGAATGCTTGGTTCCATATTCGGTACATTTGCTAATCAACATTCATTGGTTATTAAATGGATATTTCATGCTAGGGCAACATTAGTAACAAAGACACAGCAAATATTGCATAAGCCTGTCTGCATTTTCAAGAGCATTAATCATTTGCATGTTTGGTGTCTTGGTTGTGTGCCACACACATGCATACCGGGTAAACCCAGTAGATTGTAAACTTGACATGGGACGTTTCACACATGGAATGATTATTTAGGCTGGGAACCAGGCTGGTTCAACTGTTTTTCATTGTAATAATCACATGATTTATTGCAGCCCTGAAGATTGTACACAATTTTTCAGAGCTGGCACATGCGAAAACTGCATCCAACAACATAAAGTATCCAGCACAAGAAAATGTACAAACAACTGAATACCTGGAAAGCTAGGTATGCAAACTAAGGGGGTGCCAGGATTCCCGAGTGGCACCCGTTAATTTCTGAATTTTCAAACTGTTTTCTTTTTCCGGCTTTTTGAGCTGACATCATCATATGTATGATGACATCAGCTCCATGAAATGGCCCTAGCTTAGCAAGAGAAATGCTTTAGCTTTCCAAGACACAAGGGAATGGAAATCCACTGTTTAAGCTGCTGTAGGAACAAGGTGTGTATATGTGTGAAATGCCTCAAGTGAATATACTTGGTGGCTAGAAGTACTCAGGCTCAAACCCTGCACCTTGGGCACAGGTAACAAGAGCCTAAAGTCCCTACCCACCACCACTTCCACATTTATGCCTCATACTTTTGTTCTGTTCCTCATACAATCTGTGTTTTTTGGGATATTTGTGGCAAATCAGTGAAGGAGTGAATGAATTCACTAAATAATGACAGGCATTTGAATTTCAGACTTCATATTCTTCAGAAAATAAATGGTAACACAAAACCTTTTTATTCTAGCAATTTTCTAAGTTTATAAGCTCAGTAGTTGAAATTTGTCCCTGTTTTGGGGCTGTATTCCCCCATTATTGTCTTTGTCCAGGTTTTTTGTGCTAAGAGGTTGAGAGCTATGGTGAGAAGTGAGAACTGAATTCACTAAATTATAGCCATTTAAGTTTCAGTCTTCCTATCTTTTGGGAAACTGCTGATATGGCATAGTGGTATGTTGCTCTGACTGTAGTGCACAGGGTCATGGGTTCAAGACTTGTCAATGAAATATGTGGTGGTAACCCAACATTTTATTCTAGCAACTTTCCAAAATTATACAAACAATGTTTAAAATGTGTCCCTGGTTCTTGGGCTTTTGTCCCCTCCCTAATACATTTTGGCTTTTTCCAGATTTCTTGTGCTGCAAAATTGAGAAATACAGTTGAGTGTTGAGTGGATTTTACAAGGAGCTGAGAGCTTCAGGGGAAGAGAAGTTTAGTGATGCTTACGCCGAGTCTGCTTGCATTGTTAATAGCATAACAGGTTAAATACTTGCTTTTGATGCAGAAGGCTGTGGGTTCTATTCCCACAATATGTAGATGCATTGCTGATACTGTACTGTGTTGTTGTACTTTTAAAGGGGGTGGGTGTAACAAGTCAAGGGTGTAGCTACAGATACAACAGAAGTGAGAAAATGTCATCCACAAGGGTATTTGTGCCTCAGTGGAAAGAGCAAAAATATCATTAACCCAAATTCAGAAACAGAAAATCAGAATTATTATGTTCTGTGGTGCATTATAAGAAAATATTTTTTAAACAAGTACAGTACATTTTCCAGCATTCAAGACAAAACACATTTTTTCCACTGCAGTGGAGAAGAAAGAGTGGCCAGTTAACAGCACCTGGATTATGATGATAGCTTTGATGCTTCAGGATGAATGTAGGAGAGTGTCTGTCTGTACTTGGTCTTGGACTAAAAATTGGAAGTTTTAAAACATGCAGTTTACCTAGTTTATTTTGTTGTGCATTTACAGCTATTGAGTTGGTTTGATAATACAAATCAGAGTAAGTCAAGCAAAAAAACTGAAATTGAAAATATGTTCGAGAAGCTGTGCAAGATGCCCATGGCTTACACTACTGTCATTTTATATATATATATATATATATATATATATATATATATATATATATATATATATATATATATGTGTGTGTGTGTGTAAGTAGACTTTTATGGTGGAAATGTTCTGAACTGGGCAGTTTTGTCATTATTGTTTCATGCATTTTGTTTCATTGCCTACTGGAAAAATGTTCAAACAATAAATATAAAATGCGCTCTAAGTCTAACAATTGTGCTCTATTATACAAGGAATATAATTTAATAATGACAGAAGGTGTATCAAAGGACACATGTATGTTTCTTGTTTTGTGTGCAAGGGGCCTATGATTTGAAAACAGCCCAAAGGTAAACTTTATCCACCACTGGCCAGATGCATTTTCTTTGGATGTGGTGTGGGTTTCAATGTAGTTTCAAGGAATGTGAGTTTCAATGTCAGAGAAGTTTTAATGCTGTCTATTTTCATTGTGAAACAGTATTGCTTTGTTTAGCAGATGTCTATTAGTGTTTGTGCATTGTGCTATAAAATGTAAGTATAAAATCCAAATAATCATTGTAGAAGTAAAGCAGTATGCACATTAGAGTTTATGGTAAATGGGGCAAAATAGCCAGGTAATAGGACATTGGAATGGCTGCAGGGGGCCTTTGGTGCCATATTTTGGTTGTCTGTTCTTCAGTTTGTGTTTGAAAGCTGGTATCACACAATTCCATTGGCGTGGACAGAGTTACATAAGTATGTGTGCAAATTTTATGTTAATCAGCGTACAGATTTATACCTATTTTTCATGGGCCTTGTCCAGATTTTTGATGTTTCCAGGTTGAAAGGTATGTGTGACTCATGGAATATTGTCTGTGTATGGGACATCCCCTTAATTTAATGGAAAGCAATTGCTGAGAACCTGCACCAAACTTTAAAAGACCCCTATGGCCAGTAAGAGCTGATGTGGGCTGGAGCAGAGCATGGTGGAATATTAATATCAGCAGAAAACTCCACAGGCGAAAGAAAAACAAACAGAAATTATAATAACTGCTGTGTCAGAGCTGCTGGGGGGTGATGTACCAGACACAGGATTGCATTGATCCACTACTGTGCCCCTCTGACAATGACAAAGCTCAGCTCCCATCATTCCTTGATCCCTTCATTGGCATGGTATGCTAATGGACATACCTCTGCAGTCATGGCATCATGTATAAACAAGAATCCCTCATGTTCATGACAACAGAACCAGAGTACAGCAGGGCAGAGAACTGCATCCAGGTGTTCTTGTTTTCCCAGCTTCATGTTGGTATTATCCTTCAGGAAGCCAATAGTACAACTCATATTTCTAAAGGTATAACTTCACCTGTAGTCTAATACTTTTTATTATTAGAATGCTTTTTATTGAAATTGGCTTTGTGGCTCTGTCTGGCAAAGCCAATTTCAATAAAAAACATTCTAATAATGACAGAGGGACAATATTTTTTTCTTTAAGTATTAACCCTCTGTCATTAGTGAGACATGGAAAACACAACACACACACACACACACACACACACACACACACACACACACACACACACACACACACACACACACACTCACATACAGTTTCCTTAGAATCAAAACTGCAAAGCTGATGTTACGCTATTGAGCAGTGGATGGTGATGAGTGGCTTAGTGACATCAGTGTCCAATGTTGGGACAATAACATCATTGTGTCCAATGTGGGACCATGGTTGCAAGATGATAATGTGATGGCTTGCAGGAAGAAACAAATGAAAACAAACTGAGATTCATTGAGATCATTTGGAATTTCATGACATCTGTTATTTTAAGACTAAATTCAATATTTCCTGGCAAATACCAGTCAGTTGAGAGGGTGTGTGTGTGTGTGTGTGTGTGTGTGTGTGTGTGTGTGTGTGTGTGTGTGTGTGTGTGTGTGTGTGTGTGTGTGTGTGTGTGTGTGTGTGTGTGTGTGTGTGTGTGTGTGTGCCGAAAGTGGTGTTACTTATCAGAATTTAAACTCAATATTCTTGATTTGCCTGCATCTTATTAATAAGGAGTATGCTTTCTGTGAGCATGATGCAGCTTTTACACTGCTTGAGAAAACCTTCATCTACCAAGTCTTTGAAAGTTACCTTATGTCGTGTAGCCATACTTTCCAGAAGTAAAAAATTTTCTAGTGTAAAAATGTAAATCAGTGAAATGTGTGCTGCTATTCAAAACCATGTTTGTTAAATGCTATCAACCTGTGTCCCCAGATCGCTTATAACACCTTTAGTGTTCAGTGGGCTCCCATCGATGTGGTAATTAGTGGGAATTTAATTTTTCCCAAAGGGGATGACGACACATTATTTGGCATTAAGCTTAAGGTCATGGTTTTGACACCAGTCATTGGTCTCATTGAAGCCTTTCTGTAGGAACAATATTTTACTTAAAGACTAAAAAGTAAAAAATAAAAATATCAAAAAAAGATTTTTTTTAATAAAGAATGCTTTTTATTCAGTCACTCTGAAAAGTAAAACATAAGAAAGAAGAGTGAAAACTTTGCAAAAGAATCACAGACAAGCTGATTTCAGAAAATAATTAGAGGTTGGTTTTACTGATTCCTGCTACTTCTTGTAGTTCGTCATTACCAGAATCAGCAAAACCAACCTTGAATAAAAAATTCAGCTTCAGCTTGTACAGTGTGAACCTATATAAGCATAATACAAATATTTAAACAGCTATAACAATCTGAAAAAGAGGGTTTACCTTTAAAACGGTGATCTCAACATGATCGACCACGCTTCCATGAACTCCGAAAAGCGAACGTCCCAAATGCCGAAAACCATATATGTGAACAGCTAAATCTCGCACCATTTTGACCCATGGTAGCACTGGTGTGGAGGTGTGGCATGGCCGGAAGCATCGAAATTTGACATTAATTCGATATTTAAGACATGTTGCAGATTCAAATTTGCGGAAAATGTGTCGACGAAGTGGTAGGCTGATCATAGGTGATCGACGATATAAAGGTAAAACGAAAAAGAGCCTTGTTAGTAGATAAAGTATTCACATGTTGCACTCCACAGAGATGACATTAAGCATAATGAGTGCACTCTTTGGAAGAGAGGTGACTAGATAATATAGCCTAGGAAAAATATATTTGTTCTTTGTTTAAGAAATAGATTTTACTATTTCCTTCCCTCTGAATATAGTCAAAGTGTGCCAGTGGTAAGAAAGGGGAGTAATTAAGCCTGGGGAAGGGCAGGAACAGAGCCAGGCTTTATTTAGGTAGTCTTTTAGTAGTAGTTTGAAGTTAATGAGGTTAGAGGTAGATCTAATTTAGCTCTCATACAGTATGAGACTACAATTATTTGTTCTCTTACTGTATGAAACTACACTTCCACACCAGAAGTGCAAGTTCTGCCCTACACAGTATATATTTACATGCTGCCGCAGCCTGTTTGGAATCACAACCCACTGCAAGCTAAGATAATGAAATTTTGTCTTAAAAATGCTTTTGATGCTATAAATGTAATCAGACTATGTACTGAAAGCAGACTGCCTAAATCTTTTTTTTTTTTTTTTTTTTGCTCTTCCAATCCCCAGCTGACAATCAGGTGCCACCAACTCTACCTCCCAGGCTTAATCCAACCAAAATCTGGTGCCTGTAAGGAAAGCGAGGATGCAGGTGCAGCATTATAATGCTGCCAGTATGTGTGCTCTAACCCCAACTCCAACCATGCAGCAGCTTTGCAAGTTCCTACAGGAGGTACATATATGCATGCTTTCACACATGCACAACCTCCTGACCAAGATGTATATCCCATGCAGTGTGGAGCTCACCCCAGCTTTTCATGCTGATGTTGTACTCTGCCTAGGTAGCTTCCATCCCTCACATCAGCCACTCATTCCCACAATCCTCCCATCCATTTCATTCAGCAGCCATCCTGCTAGTTGAACCTGGGTCATCTGGGCTGAGGTAAGCACTTTATTTCTCTGTGCCATGGTGCCAGACTGTTTTGATTGTGTTTTCATCTCCTATAAGATTATTTTTATTTTGATACGTTGTATAATAATTTAAACATGCTAATATTAATGTCACGTTAATATCAGTATTTTATATTGCTGTATTTGAAAAGTTATTTTACTTCTAACCAACTAAAGCTATAGTAACCAACAGAATGTCTTTAACATACCAGTTTTTACCCTTTGTTTAGAAAAATGAATAGTTCAAGCATTTGCTTGTTCATGTTCACTATATTTTAAATTCTTTGAAATATAATTAAGCAACTTTTATAGCTATTTTTTTCATTCCCAAGTAATGCCACTGAATTTGGTCAATGTATGCAGAATTTAAAAACATATCCTCAAGTTCTTGTCATTACTCAGTGGGATATAAACAGCATGTTGTATTTATGCCATCTACAATATATGGCAGAGATCCACATTGCTGAATGGAACTCAGAAACTAAATAAACACCATTTCACATCGAATCCTATCATGTTTATTCATGACACACTGAAATTAAACTTGAATTTAATTTCCACAGCCTTTAGAGTTCAAAACTGCTTTTTTCTCCTGTGTTCCACAGCTGATGGTCTAAAAATGCCTTGCTAATTGGCCAATTAGGTGATAATAACTACTTAGGCACTTTTAAGAGCCTCACTTTGACTGCTAGTTTATTCATTCATTCATTCATTCATGTATTCACTCATTCATTCTTTTTTCACATTTGTTCCAAGAAGTACAGAGTTTTAATAGCAGCCAGAATTAATGTATAGTGTAGAGGTCAGCAGTCTGCTCTCATATTTCATGACAGGATGGACAATTTAATGACTGAAAAAAAAAACCCAGAAAGATAGATCAACAGTTATCAAGTGGGAAGGCCAGACTCCCTAGGGATATGTCTGCCTTTTTCATGTAAGGCCAAACAGGGCAGAAAATGTTGTGCACTTAAAATGTTAACTGTTCTGTATTGTTTTTATGAGGGATCAAGCTAAACATAAAGTCATTCATTATAGATTTGTTTTAGTTTTTCCAGCATTTTGGAGACTGAAGCAAAGTTTAAAGTTATTCATTTAATCATTTATCTCCAAATTCTCTTTCATCGGTCAGTATCAGTGGCTCTGCAGGTACCATACTTGCCTCTAATTTTAGGAAGATCAGAAGATTGTGGATTCTGTTGTGACACCAAGTTCCTGGTTTCATGCTCCACTTTTGATGCCATACCACATTATTAGGGAGTGTGCTGTACATTTTTCATAGAATCAATCATAGCTTATAATTTTATAGTCCGATGTTCAATTGCTCAAACACAAACTTTTGAGAACACAACCAACCTAACAACCAGCCACAAAAGAAAATGCAGGGGACAAGCTGTTTTTTTCATGATTTAAAGACTAAACTTCCTAGAAGAAGAATGAAGTGTTTTTAATATTTATTTTGAGTTAGAGTACCCCTGGTATGTGAAGAACAAAGTAGGAGGAGGTTGCAGTTGAAGACCCTGAATGTGGAGGTGCAAATGTGCTTAGTTCTCTGAAAAACACAGTAGGTTTACTTCCCCATTGAGGTAATTGCAGAAAACATGCTTCATTGTGAGTACAGGTTTAGATCTATTGAGCATGCAGTTTTGTGTAGCTGAGGCTATATAATTGCTTCAAGCTGTTGTATTTTGAGGTGTCACAGATTAAAGAAAGTACTCAGTGGTGCTGATATGGCAAAGCTTCTACTAAGAATAAAGCAGCCCATAATTTTAATTCAGGGAAACCCATGGCTCACTGCTATATGATGTTGGCATCTTGTGTGATGTATGACTGAAACAAATTTATCCAGGACCAGTAGTGGTCTGATTGTTGTGTCCATTTTATTGAAAAGTATCATCTCCTATATTATGGCTATACTTTGGTGAGTTGAAAACATTTTGGAAATGTGGTTATTCCATCAGTATATTTTTAATTTGGTACCTGTTCTGAGTTCAATTGTTCATTAATAAAGGATCCTAAATAGTTTTCTGTCTCAGAATTTTACTTACCTATTATTTGCTGACATTACTTAAATGTATAATCTGAAAAGGACAGGGAACTACTGTTTCAGGAATCTTCAGTAATATTTCTCAGTTGATTTACTGTGTTTTTGGTCAAATGGCTATCTAATGGCATGTGTGATGCCCCACCACTGGCCCAGTAATCAAGGAACCTCAATCCTCACCACTAGCATCAGTGGGGGACGTACATTGGGAGGATGACAAGTACGCACACACAGTAAAGTGCAATTTCCCTTAAGAGCACACAGAGACCACAGTCAGTCTGGGGATGGTTTCTACCTCTTTCTCCAGATCCCTAGTAAGACTCCCCACTTGCACAGCTATAAAGTTGAGATCTCAGCTGAGTGACCAAGTCAAGACCTCCAGCATCCTCTCTGTCCAACCAGTGCTTCATGTACCTGCCCAAGTAGCTGACACACACCCACTTTGAGGTTTGATTCACACACACACACACACACACACACACACACACACACACACACACACACACACACACACACACACACCTGGGAAAGGCTGGCACAGGTTTACTAGCCATGTCCCTTTCTGCCCAGACTATAATGTAGTTATTACTGCCACCAGCCAACTCTTTATCAGCTACTTTAAGGCCCTTAACAAAGGGCGTCCAATCTTACTGTGCAATGTTACTAACAAAACAAATGGTAGTTTGACCAAGGGCAAGGCTATTAGGAGTGGCCCACAGTGTCACCAAATAAATATGCAAGTACTCTCAGAACTTAAATATGTCTCACAAATATCAACCACAATGAAATGTTTAAATATATTTAATAATAAATAAAAGAACAAGAAAATATTCAGTATATAATCACAATTATATCAGAGTTCAAAATCACAGGAAATATTTAAAAACAACATTGCAGGATAGTCTCAAATAAATAAAGAAAACATCTAAACTATACTTCACTATATTCCTGACTGAATCTAACAGAATTACTATACCCTAGTTAACTTACTTACAGAACAACAAGGTGGATGTGATGAGTGGATCTTCTTGTTAGGTCAAAGACAAAATACAGAATACTCAGTCTCTCTCAGAGAGTTATTAAAATAATATCTCAAATATTACTGCTGGGATAGCTTGCAGAATGACATAATTTCTTGTCATCTGACTCTATTTCAGGTGAAGAACAACCATTGATGCAGCTAGAAGCATTTAGCATCTACCTGTGAAAATACATATTTGTGAAAATCTTGGTACTTGCTGGAAGTCATAAAACAATAAAACACTTGCAAGACAATGCAGAGAACCTGTAGTTCTAAACATTGTGTCTGTTACTGCTCTAAAACTGAAAGATAACATCCTTTTAATTCATAGCCATACAATAATTTTAATTTTCAGCTATTTTTCTGAAGTTAACCTCTGGTGTTCCAGTTTCTATTGTTAAAATATATACATCTAAACAGTTAACAACAGTATATGCACATTTCTGTCCTTTTTCCAGTGGGGCACACTGTGGTTACATTTTTAGCTCAGTATTTTACAAAATATTTCTTCAGCACACGTCTGTACAAACCATCTTATATGACATATAGTTCTAATACATTTGTAACACAAGCATATGAATCATGTTGATACTCACAAATGACATATAATTATTTATAAAATTCCAGATAGCTGGGCTGGCAGTATCTCCTTTTGTTATACTTCTATATAAATCATATTAATATTCACAAATGACATATAATTATTTACAGAATTCCAGCTAGCTGGCTGGCAGTATCTCCATTCATGACAGCATACAATACAAAAGACTTCTGAACTGGGTTCAGTATGAACTTTGAATTAAAGGTTCATCTTTCATGTATAACCATATTTGAAGGATTTTAACCTGGGAACTGCATGAATTCACTGAGTACACAGTGGTCACTGGAACATTTGTCTTTCATCATGTTGCCTAATAAACCAAATACATGTAACGCTAAGCACTTTGATCTCTTCAATGGTTGATATGTTAAATAACAGAAATGAATGGATTAGTGTACTGGTATAAGAGACATTACTTAATAAGCAAGCCTAAAACTGCCTTGTAATAATACATACAATAATTCATATTCCTTATTACTCAGGTTATTGCTTCTTGTCCTGATGCTCTTCACCTTTTCTAAATTGATAGAACATATTCTGAAGAAATGCTAACAGATCTTTGAAAGCAGGGGACAGTTAGTTTCACAGCTTCATTTAAAAATACAACTTTTGCTATGCATTTTGCTTATAGTTTCATAGCCTGCTGCAGCACCATGCAGTGTGTACTATTTTAATCACATTTTTCTAGCAGAACAAAGGAACAACTGGCAAGTGTCATTTGTGACAGGCATGTAACTGACTTACAGCTGTCTAGTGTTTCTATTTTGGTATCAACACATTTTACTGCTTGAAGCTAACTAATACTGACATATGGGTCTGAACCACAGGACACATGCATAGTCTCAGCCCTCTGTCAAGCACTTTGGCAGCAGAAACAATGTTTAGCATACCAGAAATTCTGTTTCCATTACTTTTCTTTCCTTGCAATACTTTGGGCTGTAGTGGAATAAGTAATTTTTTTGCTTATTAGGAGATAGTCTGCAAAAGGATAAAGATTGTTAAGAGAGTTCAGCTGCAAATGCATTTCCAGACTATTAAACAAAATGTTTTAAATATCAGGAAGAGCATTGTCATTATAAATAAACTTGCATCCTGTTCTTGCTTATGAAAGATAATTGAAAAGTAAGGATGTGCAGATGCTGACTCCCTCTTTAGGGAATTCGGCACTTCTTGCAAAAAAAGACGGACATCAGCTAATTGATATCCTCTGGCCATTCAAATTAGATAATTTTCCAGATTAAGTGTTCCATCTGTTGATAAAAATGGCATGCCAAATGGTCAGGTTCAAAGCGACAATGCTTTATTTAGCAAATTTCTATTTTTAATAGTTCTACCAGTTCTGTTTATGTTTTTATATGGTACTTGGGATGATGCAGAGATACAGTGGGCCCTAACATCCTATCATATGCAACAGTGCAAACAGTGCAAATCTGTGAGCAGTTGTGCATGAACAACAATAACAATTGGTTCATCTTAGTAAAAAATTCACAGTTTATACAGAAGAAGATCAAAGAACTAGAAGTTCCTTAATACAGATACTGTTTGCAAATTATTCAATTAACCTGAATCATAACATCACATAGTAAGAAATAATTAAACTGATTTATGGGTTCAGATGGCCTGTTTGAAACTTTGTGCCAATGTTTGTCATCTATTTGGGCTGCGAGTGATCTGTGTGAGGGAAATAGCTCAGGTTTATGGAAAGCTTGAGTGGGGATTGAAGGTGTGACTAATTTGCTTTCATGAGTTCAGCAAGATTGGAAATCTTTCTTTGGAAACAAGAAAAAAAAGCTTTACTGGAACACAGGATCAACTAGAACTTAAACACTGAGTTACTTCTCTCATTAAACAAACTGAAAGTAAAACATCATACAGTTTTTTTATTAAAATTTTTTTTTAAGATTCTGTCTTCTTGTTTGAAGTACTAAAATGAAGAAGCAACCACAGAAAGTTTAACATTTTATTGACAGGCTGTTACACAATGCAGTTCAGTCTTGGCAAGGCTATAACACGACTCTTCACCTTCTGACAAAGGCAAATTAATCAAAACACTTGCTTCAGTTCTGTGTCCTCAGAATTATAAATCAAACATTTAACAGTAGCAAAAATGCACAGGGTCTTAGTCTTATCTATACAAGAACTTCATTTTTTCTACGAGGTTCCAGCATTTTCCACACATCTTTACATAACTCTGACAAAACTTCAAATAGGTTCTAGTTTTCACATCAAAATGATCAGGGGCTGCTTCCCTGTCAGTCTCTCTCTCTCTCTCTCTCTGTCTCATGCTAAAATGAATATATTTTTAAATGTGTTCCAGCTCCAGCCTTGCAGCTCACAGGTTGAACTCATATTACATATTTTATTCCATTCTAAACCCTTTCAGTCCCTTGAAAGGCTGCTTATCAGAACAACATCCAGGGCTAAAACTTCTTTCCCTGCCACCAGAGCCATTGGTCTACCACAGGAGACTAAAAGGTCATTGATCTGTTCTCATCTCTTTATATACAAAATGACCGAGTGATTCAGTGCTATTTACAGAATGCCTGGTGGAGCCAAAGGGCTTAGTACTGACAAATGCTTTCTAACCATATTGGCGAGGGGCGGGGTTACAGTAAGACGACAGAGGGTTGGTCTACAGAGCCTGTATGCATGTTCACATACTTTCCATTTCACGTTCTATGCAAAGCAACTCATGCCTGACAAGCAGCCTAGAGGAGAGATGTCCTGGCTACCAGATTCACATATTATACCCTTGCTTGCTTAACTCTACACAGACAAGCAGCCACAATACTTTGTCTTTCAGGAAGCTAGAGGAGTCCCTTCTGATATACACAAATACTGACTTCTAAGGAATGAGTCAATGCTCTAGGAATAATGGGGTTACACAATGCTAATAGGATGTCCTGAAGGTCCATTGGTATTGGACCAGCAAAATAACAAAACAAATGTTCAAGTTCAGTATCATTACTCAGAGACCACTGAAGTTTATAAGCATGTGAATTATTTTTGTGTTAAAGTCTACAAAATATTTATTATACCATGATTATTTTTAAACGCGCACACGATTGATGGCCACGCCTGTTTGTAACGAAGTTATACTAATGGAAAAAGGTCCGTCGCCAAACTTTCCATTAGTATATCTTCGATTTTTTGAACCAAAGTAAATGTTTAAATGGATTTAACATAGGTAGGTGAGATTTTTAAAATAGCACAAACAATGTTAAACTCAATTTTAAAAGGGTTACGCCATTCTCACATGTTAAGCGCGAATAACATGAGAAAAAGTAGTATAGATAAGGAGTTACCTCTTCCGCCACATTTTTAAAGACAGTTATAAATTAAAACTCGGACATCTCCGGTTTTAAAATAAGCAAATGTTAATGCTAAACTTATTTTAAATTAACATAACGTATTTAACGATCTTGCTTTCTCAGCTGTTGTTAAAAAGCTTTCCGATGCCGTTTTATTCACAGCCAGTGCAAACACTGCGCAGGCGCAGCAGGACATAAGACATCAGAACAGAGATGATATGAGGCAATTATTTAAAACAGGAGTTATATTAAAGTATTACGTTTTTAAGTATAATATCATTTCATTTCGTAAATGTCATATAATATTACATTGGAGCTTTTCCTGGGTGGGTGGGGCTTATGTTAATTTACCCCACAAGTTACTGTTTGGTCCTCTGCCGCCTTGGGACCAAAACAGGCGTAACCGGTAATAATAACATAAACATTCTACACTCCTATTTGTTCATAGCATGACAGTAATACAAAATTAGTTTATACAGAAACACACTGTATGTAATTACACTTAGCAACTCCTATACATCTCACGTATTATCAAGCGAAGGAAGAGGGCTAGAGGGCACATGAGAATTAGGGATGGGACATACATAACTACTGAGATGGCAGCTATGCATACTTGGCTAAGAAAGATCATGAAAGATGGTCAAAGAGGTATGAATATGATAAATGAGGAGCCTAGGTGGAAACCAGTGCTAATAGAGGAGAAGGAGATGATAGTAGGGGACACCGAATGAGTTCTGAAGTGCAAATTCATTGCAGCTGGTAGCTGTCAAAACCATGTTGTGTGCTAAGTGGAGATGCTCCCCTTTCTCTAAGTTGTGCAACTTGTAGTATTATTGTATAAGTTGTGGGGGGTGGGGTGCATAACCTCCAGGCTACATTTCTTATTTTAAAGGTGAAAATTCACTATTTTGATTCCTACTGGTTGCAATGGGTTTGCACTTGCTAAGTCATTAGGACACCAATGCTAAGAGCTAGCAAATGTCAGCATGAGGAAGGCATTTGGGCTTGAAGCCAAATGACATCAACAAACCCCAAACATTAGTAGGTTGGGAAGAGGAAAACAGACTGTCAAGAAGAGAAACAATGCAACAGTAAGGGCACTCACAAATAAAAGGAGCCTGTGAAAGTCTATAATAGAAGATGGTCACCAAAGGAAAGGTACAAGGAAGTAGACAGTTAAGGTACTGGTAGACTCTACACTAAGAGGACAGGAGAAGGAAGATTATCAAGTAAGATATGGGAGGAGATAGTTCCTGAGTTGATAACTAAAAATGTTGTGTGGCCCCTTCTTGTAATACAGGAAACATCACATAATCAGGGAAGAATGAATAGGAAGCCAACTAATGGCTAGCAGGTAAAGGGGAGATTTGAGCTGATGCCTGGTGTTGGAGAAGGCAGAGACTCGCAGCTTAGAGGCCTTCCATAAAACTTTATCTACTCTTTTATGCTAGCTACTTAAAAGGTAAATGATTAAATGCATAAATGATTGACAAAAAGCCAGATGTATTGGTGGGATTACCATAGCAACAAATAAAGGTTATTTGGGAATACATGGTCTGTTATAAAATGTGGTTAATGAAGGTGAAACTGGTGATTTGTAATAAATGGTAGGTGGTAGATGTAACTCTGGGGTAGTCAGGAAGCTGCATATGTGGAATGGAATTTGTGGTGCAAATCTTAAGAACCAGAAGAGAACATTTGGAAAAATAGTGTTAAAGGATCATGGTAATGCATAAAATAATCAGTTTGCAAGAGTGAAGCAATATGAAGAATGGGGTAGAAAAATTTTAGCTTCTTTTATTTTTTAAGAAAATAAACTTCACAAGACATAACAGGGCCTGGTAATTCCAGGCAAGCTAAATGTAACAAAGAAGAAATAGAAAAATGAAAGGTTGCAGATGGAATGACTGTAGATCTGTGAGACAACAATGGCTCGCTGGTAGTTAGAAGCATTGTAAAGGCTTCCTTCTTAAAGGAAGACAATGATTTGAGATCTGCAGACCAAAAAGAAATGACAAAGATAGAGCAAAATGCATTTTTATGTGACTTTCAATGTAATGGGATAGACTGGATTATGTCTGCAACAACTAACCCAATAACTCAGTTGCTGATGGAGGCCATCCACAAAACTTATACAGAACAGTAAATCAGGGAAATGAGCAGTCCGGATTTGATGCTCACTGCACATCAAATAACCCAGGAAATCATGGCACAGTATTTTCTAGGTAACAGTGAGGGTGGCACAGAAGGTTCTGGATCAGGTTTGGGACAGCAGTGTGTCTAATAGTCAGGCCAAGGTTCCAGATTTCAAGAATGTAGACTTCAAAAGAATGAAGAACAACTTATGGCAGGATTAACTTTTCTAAAAGCAAGAGGTGTCTAAAGTAAAATGGGCATTTTCCAAGTTTTTGTCTGCTTGGAATATATTGATACTTGGCACTATCGTTGAAAGCCGTTTTAAACACCCAAAATGCTTATAGGTTCATAGGTTCATAGGTACGTACTAGGCTATCGGCCCTGGGGCCTATACAAGCCAAGCCAAAAAGGTACCCTGCCTTTTGCCACCCAAGAAAATTATTTTCCTGTGCCACTGTTGAGCAGAGCCACAGAGGTGATCCCCAGGGTGAATTTCCTATTTTCCATCCAATCATCAAGATTTTTCTTGAAGAGTGCTAATGAGGAGCTTTGTTTGATACAGATAGGTAGTTTATTCCAGGGTATGGGAAGTCTCTGGGACAGGAATCTATCCATCCAGCATGTTCTGTTTATTGTGGTGACAAGGTTTAGGTCCATAGAGCGTGTAGCTCAGATGGATTGGGATTTCTTTAAGTGGAGCATGTCCAACAGCTCTGGGTCTGACATAGCTTTGTAAGTTAGGCAGAGATCACCTCTGAGTAGGCGATATGTGACAGAGTAAAGCTGAAGTTTTTTGAGACGGTCTGCATAGGGCATCTGTTTGAGGCCAGTAATCTTCTTTGTGAGGTATTTCTGCGGCCTTTCCAGTTATTGTAGATGTCTTGTGAGGTACATACCAAAAGGGGCGTTGTACTCTATAATGGGTCTAATGAGTGATGAGTAGAGGGGAACAATGAACTCTTTTTTTCTGGATGAGAAACCTTTTGTGATGAGGTGTGCCATGTAGAAGGATTTCCTGACTACTGTGGCGATGTGATTATCAAAGGAGAGACTACTGTCCACCTGTGTCCCATGGTCTCTTATCACACTTTCGGTGTTAAGTATACTACCACCTATGTTGTAGTTCATGGGTACAGAGTTTTTACCAAAGGGGTTGACAATGCACTTTTTGGCATTGAGCTTGAGGCCATGGCTTTGACACCAGGCATTTGTCTCAGTGAGGCCTTTTTGTAGGATGTCCACACTGTTAGGAGTTTCGATTATGGCTCCTAGTTTGCAGTCATCTGCGAACTTTGTTAGCCAAAGACCTTCTGTGTTAGCCTGTACTTCAGAGAAGTAGATACCAAACAGGGGAGGACCCAGGACTGAACCCTGTGGTACTCCACTTGTCACTGGTCTGAAGTCAGATTTGGAGTCTGCTACTTTTACATGTGGGTTATGTCAGTGAGCCAGTTGGCAACCCATCTTGTGACCTAGGGATTTATACCTAGTTTAGTGAGTTTGCTATAATTCCAGAGTGGGGGATGGTGTTGAAAGCCTTGGCAAGATCTAGATAGGCTGTGTGAACCACCTTACCCTTGTCTATGGCTTTGGTGACTGCTTCAAAGAAGTCTATCAGGTTTAGGAGACATGATCTGCCTTTTACAAACCCAAACTGGGTGGGGTCCAGAGTTTGGAGATTACCGATGTCTTTGTTTATAAATTCCACGATGATACGTTCCATGGCCTTGCAGACCAGGCTCATCAGGCTAATGGGGTGGTAGTTCCCGGGGTCCATGGTGGCTTCGCCTTGTGGAGTGGGATAACCATTGCTGTGCTCCATTCAGCAGGCACAAAGCCTGAGGTGAGTCTATGATTGAACATGGTACTTAGGTGGGGTGCCAGTTCGTTCTGTAGTTCTCTAGAATGCAGCCTTGGATATTGTCTGGTCCCATGGATGCTGTGTTCTTGGCTTTGGAGAGTGTGGTTTTTACCTGTGCAGCCGTGATTACAGGAACGTTGCATTCTTCCGGTATAGAGATGGGCTCTTTAGGGGGTTAGAGGGGGGGTAACGTTAGCACTGAACCTATCTGCCAGGATGTTGGCAATATCAGTTGGGTCTGTATATTTAGTGCCATTGTGCTGTAACTCAGAGCAGATCTGAGTGTTGCCATTGAGATTCTTGACATAGCTATAGAATGCTTTGTGGTTGTCTTTAGAATCGGTGGCAATTTTGTTTTTGTAACTAGCTTTGGAGGATTTTATCAGGGATCACAGCTTCTTACTGACACTGACCAGGGAGCTCCTCCACTCATGAGATTTTACTCTCTTTTGCAAAAGTTTCTTCCTTCTGTTGTACAATTTGTTTATGACAGGGGACCACCAGATTGGCTTCCTTGTTTGGGAAAGCACGATCCATGCACTCATGTAAGTGCTTATAAAGTGCAATTATGTAGGATTCAGTAGTCGTAACTGTATTGTCCATCTGCATGAGTGTCATGAAGTTCACCACTTCTGTCTTAAGAAGCATGAAGTTGGCTTTGGAGAAATCTTTTACCATGGTTTCCTTAATGGGGGGTGGGGGCAGGATGTGGATATCTAGGGTAATTAGCTTATGGTCGGATCGGACTAATGATGTGTTGACTTCAGGTGTGGAACACCGGTCACTCATGTTGGTAATGACTAGATCTAGGATATTGTTGCCCCTGGTGGAGGTGTGGATAAGTTGATCCAGGGCATTGGAGTTTATGAATTCCAGAAAGTGTTGAGTGAAGGAGTTGGTACATGCGTAGTTTTCCCAGTTAATGGTGGGGTAGTTGAAATCACCCATTATTAGGGTGTTTGGTTGAACCCTAATATTTTCCAGTACATCAAGAAAAGAGGAGTGGGAATCCTGGGGCATGGTGGGTGATCTGTAGCAAGCTACAATTTGGATTGCAGTTTTGGCCAGAGTTAGTTGCACTTGAATAACCTCGGCTGCATTATGCTGAGCAACTAGCCTGGAGGTGTGGATATCCTTAATGAATATGGACACACCTCCGCCTTTGGTGCTCCGGTCCAGGTTACATGGCCGAAAAGTGTGATATGAGTTATAGCCTGGTAGTGCAGCGGTGCTCTCTGGAGCCTTGAACCAGGTCTCAGTCACTGCACAGATATCGATGTTCTCCATTTTAAGGAGTGCCTCGAGTAAGTGCATTTTGAGATTTAGACTTCTACCATTGAGTAGCATCACTCTCAGTTTTTGCTTGCCTGTTCCTGTTATAGTGGTGAATTTGTCAATTGAACCTTGCCTAAAAAAGGCACTATAGGGGCGGCAAGAACCTTAGCGAGTATCCAGAATCCCAGGGGTGACAGGTGCAGGCCATCTCTGGCAAAGCATTGTGGTCTGTCGACCATGTCATCCCAGGCAGACAGATACTGGATCCCTTTAGAATGGCACCAGAAGCTTAGCCAATTGTTGAAGTCAATCATTTTGTCCTTGTACTGCGGCATCATTCTGGGTGATGGCAGAATGATACTCAGGGCTAGGGTCATACCTGCCAGGCTACAAGATTGGAGAACTCTTCCATGTCTCTTTTCATGTAGTCCAGGGAGGTACGTCTGAGGTCGTTCACACCAACATGGACAATGACAGAGTCATATTTGCACTTGTGGAGTGACCTGAGTGCATGGGTTATGTGGCGGATCCTGGCACCTGACAGGCAGCTGACAGTAACCTTCTCCTTGTTTAGCCGGGTGAGTGGGACATCAGTCTGCCTGACTATAGAGTCACCTGTGACTAGTGTGTTGGGTACGTTGTTATGCCTTATTGGCTGTGGTTGAGTGGCACACTGAGTTTGCGGGCTATGTGTCATTTGGGTTGTGTTGGGGGGTGGAGGTTGCTTGCATTTCTGCTTTGGAGGTCTCTGTTGCTTGAGCAGATTATTATTGAGAGCCGCAGTGAATTGTTTTCTGATTCTATGTGTGGATTTTGGTGGTGTAGATTTAGTGAGACTATGTGATGAGTGTGGTGTGGTGCAAGTGTTTACCTTCTCCTCTTGACTGTCAAGTTCAGTCTTGATCGGAGAGAGATTTACCTCCAGTTTGGCTAGATAAGTGCATCTCTCACAGGTTGTAGTGTTGGGTGGTAGGAGGAAAGGGTTGTCTGTGTACATGAGGCAATTTCTACATTGCCCGAAAATGTCCAGATTCATCAGATAGACAGGAGAGAACACTGAATAATAAAAATCTATTTTTCCTCTAGATAAGTGAGGAAAGTGAGTACAAGAGCTGTTTTTCTCTAAGCAAATGAGGAAAGTAAGTATCAAAACTGTTTTCTTCTAGGTAATGAGGAAGGTTGAGTGCTGTAGTAATTAGTAGGTTATTTAGTGCTTACAAGTTCTGAACAAGTGCTGATCACGAATAAGCAAATTCAAGTGCTAAAACTAAGAATCTGTATCTGGGCTAAACTAGTTACAGGAATGGGGGGAAACAAGTGCAAATGTGGGCTTTTAAATCAGAAAGTTGAGAGAGATGGAAAAACTGCCCAAACGGCCAGTAACTACAATTTCTGGGCCAGAACCACTCCTTATGTGGTAGATAGGTTACCTAGTGCTTACCACTCCCACTGATAAGCTAGAAGGCTTCCCTCCAACACAGAAAGCTTGGGGGAGCTCAGAAGCTTACATACAGTCCTGGATACAGCAAATCTAAATCTGGACTACACTAGTTACAGGAAAGGTATGTATATATATATATATATATATATATATATATATATATATATATATATGCAGAAAAGTAGCTAAAACAGCAGTGCAAACAATTCAAATGCAGTGCAAGCTAGCACACTTGAGTATGTAGCAATGTTAGACCAAACAGTTTAAAAAATGTAATTAAATTAAAAATGACTAAAAACAAGTGCAGAAGGAGTCTATTAGTTAGAATGAGGTAAAGAGATGGCACTGGGGGGAGTGTCCCAGATCAAATCTACAGTGGGGGCGGGCAACTGCAAAAGCCTCCAAATTTAAACAACACAGGAATAGGGAGGGTGGGTATGGGAAAACCAACACCTTCAGCAGAGATCTGAAAAACTATACAGTGAAGCAAAAATAACAGTGCACAACTCTGAAGTCAGCCAGCAATGATATAAAATTAGGCAAACAATAATTACCAGTACACAGCTCTGAAGTGCCAGAAAAATATACTCAGCTCTGTATATCTCCAGATAGTTTGAAGAGTACTCTGTCAGGACAAAGGAAGGCTCCAGCAATGATATGCAGACTTTTACTAAGAGGGTCTAATTTTATGCAAGTAATCCTTGAGATAGTCAGATAACACACAGGATGTAAAACCAGTTATACCAACTTAAGACATGGAGAAATAGGGGGAGGGGGGAAACATCTTCAGCAGAGATCTGAAAAACTATACAGTGAAGCAAAAATAACAGTGCACAACTCTAAAGTCAGCCAACAATTATATAAAATTAGTCAAACAGCAATTACCAGTACACAACTCTGAAGTGCCAGAAAAATATACTCAGTTCTGTATATCTCCAGATAGTTTGAAGAGCACTCTGTCAGGACACAGGAAGGCTTCAGCAATGAGAAACTAAAGGGTATACAACCTTTCACTAGTGCCAATCTGATAGGCAAGAGGGTTGGCATTTCAGTAATTATAAAAGAACCCCATAGAAGGAAACTAGTCATACCATAATCAATATCAGTGGTACTAAATATAAGAGCGGAAAAGCATGAAGTACTTCTGGATAAACTCAAAGATGCAAAAATCAGTGAAAAAATGAATGATGTAGAAGTGAATGAAAATGTTACCCTTATGAGAGATTTAACTACCCAAACAATTACTGGATATATGACTAAATATTATTCAGCTATGATGATCAAAACAATTTGAAACAAAAAATATGAATTCTGTCAAGAAGTTGGCAATATCTTAGATGTCTTGCTGTTAATCTTAGGACCTCTTTGCTTCTCCTCCCCCCAGGACTATACCCTCCACAATGTTTAATCTAAGAGTGAAACAAAACTCAGCCATAAATTAATCAGCCTTCTTCCACTTTACCAATAGTAATTATAATGTAAAGAATTATCTACTTCATAAAAATAGACTGGGATACTGTTGTCCATGTTCCAAAGAAATACGCTCAGGATGCTATCAATAAGCTCATTGACATTCTTAACATCTGCTCTTTCAAACACATTCTATTAAGACATATATACAGGTGCATTCAGCAATATACCCTTCATTGGACAAAATGAAATAGATATATAACACAAAAAAAGGCTTAGCTTAATCATAAGCATAAGTCAAGGTTAAATAAATAATGAAACTACTAATGTTTTTTATTAAATTTTCTAGGTGTAACACTCATTTCAACTTGATCTCAAAGGCTGAGACCAGTACTGAGGTATTCTTTAATTACATCAGAAAATTGTGGATGTAATATATTTTAAGTAAAAAAAAAAGAAGTTGTCACACAGCTGCAGGAAGCAAGGACATATGTCAGAATTCTACACATACAAAATAAGGTATCTCTTACACAGCTTCAGACATTGTAACTGCTTCCTTAAAATAAATTAAAATCTCACATTCCATGGGACTTTACAACAAATCCTAGCCATAGATCAGAGGGTTATCAAAACAAAGAGATACATCTTCTATGCAACTCCGTAAATGATAGCTGCTGCCACAAATATATTAAAGGTTTAGGTTCTATGGGGCCAGATAACCTGTCCACATTCTAACATTTTGTTTAGCATGACTACTAATGGTTTGGTTAAGTTTTTCTTGATTCTGTAGGAGATCACAACTAATTCCCTACAGTTATGTTAAGCTAAAAGTTAGAATGTGGATAGGTCCCTTAACTCATGACAACAGGCTATATTGAAACCAATGCACAAAATATGATGGGGCAGTTTAATCAGACCCATACAATTTTTGACCCATCAATCTAACCAAATGTATGTGAAATTTTGCTGACAGTAATAATGGTGCTTATTAAAATTATAATGAATATGCGTTATTTGTAAGATATTATCTTGCCTTTTGACTCTTTTAGCACATTTCAATTCTGCCCTTCTTTAGTGCCCTTTTCCTTGGGGATTCTCTGGATGGCAGACTTTGAAACTTTTGTACTATGTTAAAAATAGGGAGGCATCACCTCTTGTGTTGTTCCTGCACCTTTGCCAGTTTGCATGTTTTCTTGTAGATATTGTAGAGACATGAAGGTAAATGAGAACAACTACACTCTTCCTGTTAGAGTATGCTCAACAATATACTAAGGTTGAAAGTAACTTTGCTACAAATATACAACATAAATAATGTATAAGATAAAGCTTGCTTAAATGTAGGAATAGAGTTTAGCAATAATGGACAACATGACATGTTTCTATCATATGACACTGTTACAAGGTGTTTCCTTAAAAACATGCTTTTCTGCACTTATTAGCATTTGCACAAGAACAGATGTTCTTATACAAAGATCCAAATAGAATACTAATGACAAAAAACAGGATGTTCACACTGTCAGAAAAGCTGGCCTCTTATAAATTCAGCAAAAATGTGACAGGACTTTGTTAAACAAGGAAGCTTAAAAATAATATTATTAAGGCAGCATTTGTATAAGCATCTGCAACAATCAGTATTGTTTCTACAGGATGAACAATTCTCCAAAATAGAATACCAAGAGGAAATGTATATGTGTGTGCATGACTAAAATTGTATATAAAGATCTGTATTAATCCAGTTATGTTAGGGGTATTGGTAGGGACAAATGTGTCCCAAGGTAAATGTTATATATCTCACATCATCTATACTATATGAGAAGTAAAGTGGAACAGTACTTGAAGCTGCAATGTTAGGCCATATGGTTTATTATAAAAAGTTATTTGTTACTGCTCTAAGTTGATGCTGCAAAGTATATTCTCTCATCAGTGTATATTCTGCAAGTTTCTGTATGCAACAGATTGTGAATGTAACTATAACCAGACTTTGATTTCAGCAGAATCCAGCCAGCAAGACTGAGTATCTTAAGAAGACTTCAAATCCATCACAGTAAACAGCACCATAAAAGCCACTGGTCATAGAGTCAGACAATGGCCCACAGTTTATTAGTGATCTCATTAAACAAATGTGTAATTTGTTAGGCATACAGCAAAGGTTTCATGTACCATACCATCCACAATCTAATGGCATTGTAGAATGTATGAATCGGACGTTAAAAGAACATCTAAAAAAGGCATGCTTGGAAAAGGGCAATACATGGGTACATCATCTGCCTGGTATTTTAATGGGCATTCGAGCAACACCAAACAGCAAAACAGGTATTTCCCCATATGAAATAATGACAGACCACAAAATGCCCTTACAATTACCATTTGATTCAGATTTACCTAATGGTAGGCCCATGCTAGAAATCAGCAAACATCAGGAATGGCTAAAACAACTTACTAGTATATGTGACTATAATACAAGGGAGCAAGTGTTCCATCTATGGAAAAATGTGCCAATATTACCAGCTGAAGAAAACCTTCCCTGTGAAATCAAAGTATTGGTAAAAACATTCCAAATGGAAGGACCATGGGCTAGCAATTGGCAAGGCCCTTTTGAAGTAGTGGAACAAATTGGACCATTAGTGTACAAAATCAAAGGAAAAAAGAAAAACAGAACAATGTTGGTACATAAAGATCAACTAAGAATGATCAAAAATAGTGAGTAATGTAAATCTGATTAAATGTATTCTCTTGTAGGTTTCCATCAGAGAAAACCATAATGAAATTGACATGGTTTAAAGTGCATCCTTTTGGAAATCCAGTTTCGGATGACCAAAGGCAAAATTATTCAACAATGGAATTTCTATTTAAAGGATTTTTTTTAATTGATAATAGCTATCATACTAACTATTATTGTATTGCTTAGTATTAAATTATACTTACAACCTGTTAATCAAACTGTAAAGTTACATAAAAGAGCGAGTAAAGAAATGTGGAAAAATGAACAAGATTGGTCACCATCTTTTAACACTTTTTTGGCAAGGCAACGTTGGTATGCAAAAAGCATGAATGTTTCTAATTGTTGGGTATGTAGTTTAATACCAAAAATAACAGGGGTAATGCCTCTAATACCTATTCCATTAAATTCTCTTAGTAGTTGGAGGGTATTAATAAATGAAACAGGAGATCAAGTCATAAATGTACAATTACATAAAGGAAGAGTACAGTTATCTGCAATAGTACAGGGATCACATGTTTTCAACAAAATGGAACTGTTCCAGTGGGTAATAGCAATTGTATTGAAACAATTGAAATGATAAATTTTCAGAACTACATACCAGTACGTGGAGTATTTTCTCATTTTTTTCCTATTTTAATACCAGTTAAGGGTCAGTTAATATTAAGTGACACAGCAGTATTTCATTTTTCACAAAATTATAAAAATGAGTGTAAAACCAATATTACATGTTGGCAAAGTAAAACAGATAAAATCTTTACAGTTGTACATGATAAAACTCCTACTATGGGGCAAGTAAATGACAGTCTGGTAAATAGCAGTGTTGCTCTATCAGATGGGTTATATTACATCTGTGGTAAATATGCTTATAAATGGTTACCAAAGGGATGGGGTGGCACCTGTTAATATGATTAGTGGTATCAGCAATGCATCATGTAAAAGAGTTACCAAAAGGAAGCATTAGAAATGCAAAAAAGAAAAGGGATATATTACCTGTGATTGAAAGTCCAGAAAATCCAGTAGACACCATAGATACATCACATATATATCATCAAAATCTTGATTATATTAAATTACAAGATATGGATTTAGGAGATGATGTAATCTCTGGAGCAGGTATTTTCCCTTGGTACGGGGCTGCAAAAGCCATCTGGGAGCTGAGAAAACTATCTAAAATAGTTGCGGTATTGGCAAATACCACTTTCAATGCAGTTCTTTACATTACTGTCGAAATGACTGCTATACGAACTATGGTTTTGCAAAATCGAATGGCATTAGATTACATATTAGCATCCCATGGGGGTACATGTGCTTTAATAGGAAAACAATCTTGTACATATTCCAGACAAAACAGAATCTGTAAAAGCACATTTAGAAGTGCTTGCACAAGTGTCTCAACATACTAGAAAAAACCTGGAATGATGATTGGAGTGAATGGTTTAGTAATCTATTTACAGGATGGACAGGAAAAATCACTGTATTTTTAATTTCTTTTATTGTTATTGTAATGCCTGATTGCATATTATTTACATGTATTAAAGTCTGCTTAGCAAAAGCTAGTCAAGTTACTGTTGTTAATTGTCATAATGAAAAAGTATTATCAAATAATGCTGAATTTATTTCCCTGGTTTAAAATAAAAAGAGGGAATTGTTAGACTGTGCTCAACAATATACTAAGGTTGAAAGTAACTTTGCTACATATATGCAACATAAATAAGGTATAAGATAAATCTTGCTTAAATGTAGAAATAGAGTTTAGCAATATGTGATTAGCATCCATATTAAATGACTGTGGCTTGGAAAATAAGAAATCTGCTGAATGGACATCTTGCCTTACAGACTTAAAAACAGGATGTATGCATTTCATTGTCAGTGAGAGCAAAAATGTAAAATCTGCTTTTTTAAAGACTGGACAACATGACATGTTTCTATCATATGACAGTGTTACAATGTGTTTCCTTAAAAAAAACATGCTTTTCTGCACTTATCAGCATTTGCACAAGAACAGATGTTATTATACAAAGATCCAAATAGAATACTAAAAACAAAAAAAGGATGTTCACACTGTCAGAAGAGCTGGCCTCTTATAAATTCAGCAGAAATGAGACAGGGCATTGTTAAACAAGGAATCTTAAAAATAATATTATTAAGTCAGCATTTGTGTCAGCATCTGCAACAATCAGTATTGTTTCTACAGGATGGGCAATTCTCCAAAATAGAATACCAAGAGGAAATGTATATGTGTGTGCATGACTAAAATTGTATATAAAGATCTGTATTAATCCAGTTATGTTAGGGGTATTGGTAGGGACACATTTGTCCCGAAGTAAATGTTATATCTCTCACATCATCTGTACTATATGAGAAGTAAAGTGGAACAGTACTTGAAGCTGCAACGTTAGTCCATGTGGTTTATTATAAAATGTTATTTGTTAGTGCTCTAAGTTGATGCTGCAAAGTATATTCTCTCATCAGTGTATATTCTGCAAGTTTCTGTATGCAACAGACTGTGAATGTACTATAACCAGACTTTGATTTCAGCAGAATCCAGCCAGCAAGACTGAGTATCTTAAGAAAACTTCAAATCCATCACAGCAAGCTGCACCATATAATTTTTCACTTCCCATGATTTAACATTTGCAGTATTGCTTCAAGCTTTCCAAGGCTGACTGCACATTAGACACTTCACCACAACTGCTCCTTATGATACTAATAAAGTGTAGCCAAATCTCCACTGCTTATTTCTTTCTCCTAATTTGTCTCCAAAAATCTACTGGTCACAGCATTATCCTCCAAGCACAAAGATCACAGGATAAAAAAATGTATGCAAAGAACCTGGTCATCAGAAATAAGGTTGTGTTATTCTACAGATGACGGGTAAGATGGAAAATGAAGAGGAGAAGGAGTTCCGTTACAATGAAAATGCATAACAGGAGGTGAGTTTTGGGAGCAGATGCACTTAGTCCAAAGTGCCTATACATCTGAAATGAGGAAGTGTGCCTGTGATGCCATTTTTTTTATTTTCAATGTTTATAGGAATAGCCTTGGTTACACCTGCAGTATGAACAATACAAGTTCAGAAGCAAACTTAGGGTGCAGCTAACTCACATATTTGTTGTGTCTCTGCAATCCTTTTTTCATTTAGGGCCAGGAACTATTCATTTAAGGGAGTCAGGTTTCTTGACTGGACCTTTTATGTGAAAGTATGGAACTTGCCCGGAAGATGTGTTTCTTACCTTGTAGATTATTATTTGAAACATGGGGTACATGGGGCAAAGCACTCTGTTGGGGATCTTGACCACAACTTTAACTATGACTACTATTTTCAAGTTTCTGTTTTCTGATTTTTCATTAAATGACCCGTTACATGAAATGGACTTGATGTTTCTTATGCCATAAACACAGTACTGCTAAGCTAGTGTAGGCAGGATATTACCAACAGCTGTGAAAAGTGTAGTGAAATAAGATAGCCATTAATGTGTCTCACATCTCACAGAGGTGAATGCAGTGTATGTGCTGTGATAAACCTGCATATGTGCTCATCTGAGGAAGGATGTTGCTGGTCAGCTGCAGATATTACATGCAGGTAGCTAGATTCTGAACAGTACACTGAACCTTAGTAGACTTAGCAGACTAAAGATATCAGAAAGAAAAGGGACTACAGTGTGTGGGTATGCATGCATGTGCTTGTGTTTGTGTGTGCACGTGCATATGAATGTATGCGCATGTGCACATCTGTGTGTGCATGTGTGTGTTTGTGTGTGTGTAAAACGTAGTGTGGATGATTACAAATTGCATGAGGAGGTGGTGCAAACAGGAGAGGCTGCTCAAACACATAAAGAGAAAATTTAAAGAAAAAATTGTAAAGGATACAAACTGCTACAACACAATAACTATATGTTACTAGATGGATGCTGAATAATTGTATAAGCATTCATTTATGAGGAATGCAGCTAGTGCCAATTTTTTATGCCCAGTAGTGCATGTTGTTTAAATTCATGAGGTATATTTTAAGCATCCTACACATTATAAAGATTATAATTATAATACATAACATGCCCTTATTATAGATGTTGTTATGATTGCAAAGTTTTTAGCCATACTGTTAGATGATATAAACTGGATGGAGAAAACAATCTACAGGAAGTGATACCTCCTTTGGCCAAACCAAAATTGATTCACCTCTATTATTCAGACAAAGTCTCTGGTGAAAAAGTGAAAGAGTGGGAATTAAGAGATCAGCGTCTTATTCCTTCAAGTTACTCCAGAGGCTAGAAAATATCACCATGAAAGGGTAAAGTTAATGAGATAACCATTTGAAATGCTGGGACCTGCTGAAGTGCGTCCTGAAACATGGAGACCGAATGACCAAAAAAGGCCCTTTTCTGGAATACTTCCTTTTCTCTGAGGTATGGTAATCTTGGAGCTGGTATATATATGTTTGGGGATTGTGAGGGTGTGGGGGACTTCTCCCCTGCATAAATGTATTTAAAAAGAAAAGAGTGATGTTCGAGATTCCCTCTTCTCCTGCAGTTTCGATTTTTTTAGGGGGGGGCTATCAAAAGGGAGCCTGTAAAGGATGACAAACACATCTGCCATGTCTGCCCATGTGCTTCAGAAAGAAAGAAAGATGTGAACAGTGTCATTGATGTTTCATACAATTATATAGGTATATCAGTGTTACAAGTAGCATTTTGGAGGTAAGGGACATAAAAAACTGCTTTCCAACATTAATGGAGTTAGATGGCATAAGAGTTTTCAGACCTAAGGAAAAGAAAACTGCAGGTATTATTTCTCATTTATTATTTCCTTTTTCAATCTAATAAACATCAACCAATTATATTTATGAAACATAATGTCTTTAAAGCGGTTATAGAATTATGTTAGCAAAAATGCACTCAAAAGGAAACAGAAATTCACTAGGGATATTTTGTGATGATTGCAAAGCAGTGGTATAAAAGATAAGTGAGCACTTAGCCCACTGATCGTAATAGCACTTAGATGTGATGAAACTTAAAGCACTTTCAAAGTGGAAGCTAACATACAGTAACTGAAGAATAAAGGGCTGCTTCTATGCAACAATGGAAATGGCTTTTGCCTTCAGCACTTAAGTCAATTGTTTTATAAATGAATCATGAATTGATTGCATATTATATGGGAGCCGCTTCAGTACCTGAAGGTGTCTGGTCCTGACATCTGAATCCATTCAGAATTCTAATATCATACTGTGAACACTCATTTCAATATGTCTGTCTATCCAATCCTCACTAAAAGCTAAGAATAGACAGGAACAAGTTCTCTGATTTGATTCTTGGCTGGGTGGGGTGGGGGGCTTCTGTGTGGAATCTGCATGTCATTCCTTCATCCATATGAGTTTGGGTTTTCTCTGGATGTTCTGTTTTCCTTATACCCCCCCCCCAGACATGCAGTCAGTGAACTGCCTTTCTCTAACTTGCCTGTAGATGTGCACATATTATGTACATGAGTGAGAATGCACATTTTATGATAAACTAACACCCTGTCTAGAACAGGCTTCAATGTCTTGTGTTCATTTCTTACCAGGACACCCTCTGGCATCCCAGGACCATGTGAGAGAGAAAGTGGATTACTTTAAAATTTATGGCTGGAAGTACATATTTCCTGAGAAAACTTATGACTGCTTGTCAAGCTTTTCTGTTACTAAAATGACAAGTATTTACCTCAATTATAGAGAAATAATTTAATCCTGAAATCTGCTCCAGACTTTTCCTCAGCAACTGAATAAACTTGTGATATTTTTTTCTGTTTGGTACCCCGATACACTGTAATACAATATCATTTATATTGCTGAATGTATCTCTGATTTGTCCCACTTTGATTATTTGTAGGAACTAAAGAAAAGTTTTGCTTCAAGGGTAACCAGAGCTATGGTGAGCCAGTCAGGTCCATTTCAAAGCAAAAATAAACAGGCTTTAACCAAGTGAATGAGCCTTCTTCTTCACAAAGATGTTTTTATAGCTTTCTTCTAGTTTAACTGCTGGTTCAGTTTGCTATTCTTATATCATGAGTATTCCATGAAAATGTTCACTTCTTTTTCAGAAAGATGGCTGCAGTATATTTTACACATTATCAGTGTCAATCCATCAAGTACTAGCACTGAAAAATGGCAGTGTTGCATAGCATAGTTTGGATCCATCCTTGTTTGTTACTGGAAAATGTTTTTATAACTTTTGCATGCATTTGCCTTAAGGCACGTCCACTTTGATCTCCTTTGTTTAAGTCACTGCTCTTCTTTAAGGGATATAATTAATCTAAGAATGCACATCCAATTTGCTCCTCCATCACTGCTCAGTCCATACTAACTCTTCTGTCCCTCTACAACTCATTACAGCCCAGGTGCATCACTGCTCCTCTAAAATATTGCTTGTTCATATTTGCATTAATAATTCCAAAACCATGGGTATCAGAATATTTTATCTTGAAGCATACATGATGGCAAACACAACTGTATTGATATTTGACCTATGTCAATGAGTATTTGTTAGAATTGTAAGGTGATAACTTTATTTTTAAAGACTCCAATCAAAAGAGCTGTACTGGAGGGAATATCCACAGTTAAGGCACTCTCTGTCAATGGGCCAACACTCTAGGACTAAGCATTTGCCTATGACATCACAAACATCTCAGTTATCTCACTCCCCATAAGAGGCCACTGTCCCATCACTTTCAGAATTAATAAAATAGGAGTAAAGTTCTCACCAGTCACAAAATCTTTTACAACCCAATCTAACAACAACATTGCCAATGTAAAGAACTTCCTACTCTCCCTCTCCTGGTCAGACTTCCTCTCAGAAGATGACCCTAACTTAGCCGACACCTCCTTCACCAACACTCTCCTTCACCTTCAATTTTTTTCCTCATGTCCAAAGACTGCAGGGAGTGTATATAAAAACAAACAGCTGATCAAAGTACTTAATCACCTTCTCAAGCTCAGAAATTAAATATGGAAACTGTGGAAGCTAAGCCTCACCACTAAATTACTCTATGACACCATAACTTCTCAACTTTTTTCCTACTCCTTTATTTGTTATGTCCTCTTTGATCTTTGAGCATAGGTTGTGAATAAAAGGGTCAGAAGAACAGTTCATCAACTTGATTAACAAATGACAAATAAATAAATAAATTACAGCACCTTCATCTCCCTCAGAAACCTTGCAAAACAAGCAATCAGGAGGGATAAACCTTCCTCCATAAACTGTTCAATCATACCTCAACACAACCTAAAAGACATAAAACCCACAGACTCAGTGTGCCACTCAACCACAGCCCATAAGCAAAACAACAAACCCAACACATTAGCCATATGTGACTCCATAGTCAGGCACACTGATGTTCCATTCACCAGACTAGACAAGGAAAAGGTTACTGTTAGCTGCCTATTGGGTGCTAGGATCTGCCACATAACCCACACTCAGGTCACTCCACAACAAGTACAAATATGATTCAGTCATTGTCCATGTTGGTGTGAATGACCTAAGATGTACCTCCCTGGACTACATGAAAAGAGACATGGAAGAGCTCTCTGATCTTGTAATCCAGGCAGGTATGACCCTAACCTTGAATAGCATCCTACCTTCACCCAGAATGTTACCACAGCACAAGGACAAAATGATTGACTTCAACAATTGGCTAAGCTTCTGGTACCATTCTAAGGGGATCAAGTGTCTGTCTGCCTGGGATGACATGGTCGACAGGCCACGAATGTTTGCCATAGATGGCCTGCACCTGTCGCCCCTGGGATTCTGGATACTGGCTAAGGCTCTTGCCGCCCCTATAGTGCCTTTTTAGGCAAGGCCCAAATGACAAACCCACCACTGTAGCAGGTACAGGCAAACAAAAACTGAGGGTAATGCTACTCAATGTTAGATGTCTAAACCTCAGAATGCACTCACTCGAGGCACTCCTTAAAATGGAGAACATCAATATCTCTGCTGTGATCAAACGTGGTTCAAGGCTCTGGAGAGCACCCCTGCATTACCAGGCTATAACTCATACCATACCTTTCGGCCATCTAACCTGGACCGGAACACCAAAGGCAGAGGTGTGTCCATATTCATTAAGGATATCCACACCTCCAGGCTAGTTGCCCAACATAATGCATCCAAAATTATCCAAGTGCAACCAACTCTGAGAAAAACAGAAATTCACATTTTAGCTTGCTACAGATCCCCCACCATGCCCCAGGACTCCCACTCCTCTTTTCTCGATATACTGGAAAATATTAGGGTCCAACCAAACACCCTAATAATGGGCAATTTCATCTACCCCAGCATTAACTGGAAAAACTACTTATGTACCAACTCCTTCACTCAGCGCTTTCTAGAATTCAAAAACTCCAATGCCCTGGGTCAACTTATCCACACCCCCACCAGGGGTAACAATATCCTAGACCTAGTCATTACCAACATGAGTGACCAGTGTTCCACAACTGAAGTCATCTCCTCGTTGGTCAGATCTGACGATAAGCTAATCACCATAGATATCCACATCCGCCCCTCACCCCCTATTAAGGAAACCACTGTAAAAAATTTCTCCCAAGCCAACTTCATGCTTCTTAAGACAGAAGTGGCAAACTTCACGACATCCATGCAGATGGGCACTGCAGTTATGACTGCAGAATCCTACACAAATGCACTCCATACGCACTTACATGAGTGCATGGATCATGCAATCCCTAACAGAACCAAGATGCTGTCCTCCAAAAAAAGGAAGCCAGTCTGGTGGTCCCTCACTATAAACAAACTCTACAACAGAAGGAAGAAACTGTTGCAGAAGAGAGTAAAATCCCATGAGTGGAGGAGCTCCCCAGTCAGCCACAGTAAGAAACTGAGATCCCTCATAAAATCCTCCAAAGTTAGCTATAAAAACAAGATTGCCTCTGATTCTAAGGACAACCACAAAGCATTCTATAGCTATGCCAAGAATCTCAATGGAAACACCCAGGTTTGCTCTGAGTTACAGCACAATGGCATGAAAATCACAGAGCCAACTGATATTACGAACATCCTGGCTGATGGGTTCAGTGCTAACTTTACCCCCCTTTCACCCCCTAAATGGCCCATATCTATACCGGAAGAATGCAGAGCCCCTGCAATCACAACTGTGCAGGTAAAAACTGCACTTTCCAAAGCCAAGAACACAGCTTCCATGGGACCGTGCAACATCCCAGGCTGCATTCTACACGAACTTCAGAATGAACTGGTCCCCCACCTAAGCACCATGTTCAATCATAGCCTCACGTCAGGGGGAGCCACCACGGACCCCAGGAACTATTGCCCTATTAGCCTGATGAGCCTGGTCTGCAAGGCCATGGAACACATCATCATGGAACTCATAAACAAAGACATAGGTGACCTCCAAACTCTGGACCCCACCCAGTTCAGGTTTGTGAAAGGCAGATCATGCCTTTTGAACCTGATTGACTTCTTTGAAAAGTCACCAAAGCCGTAGACGAGAGTAAGGCCCTTCACACAGGCTAGCTTGACCTCACCAAGGCTTTCAACACCATCCCCCATTCTGTAATTATAGATAAGCTCACTAAACTGGATATAAATCCATACGTCACAAGATGGGTTGCCAAATGGCTCACTGACAGAACCCACACTGTAAAAGTTGCAGACTCCAAATTTGACTTCAAACCAGTGACAAGTGGAGTACCACAGGGTTCAGTCCTGAGTCCTCTCCTGTTTATCTACTTCTCTGAAGTAAGGGCTAACACAGAGGGCCTCTGGCTGACAAAGTTCGCAGATGACTGCAAACTAGGTACCATAGCTGAGTCCCCAAATGATGTGGACATCCTACAGAAGGGTCTCATTGAGACAGATGCCTGGTGTCAGAGCCATGGCCTCAAGCTAAATGCCAAAAAGTGCATTGTCATCCACTTTGGTAAAATCTCTGTTCCCATGAACTACCACATAGGTGGCAGTCCTCTTAACGCTGAAGGTGTGATAAGAGACTTTGGGACTCAGGTGGACAGTAGTCTCTCCTTTGATAATCACATCACCACAGTAGTCAGGAAATCCTACTATGTGGCACACCTCATCACGAAAGCGTTCTCATCCAGGAAAAAATAGGTTATTGTTCCCCTCTACTCGGCACTCATTAGACCCATTATTGAGTATAATCCTCTTTTGGAATGTACCTCTCAAGACATCTGCAACAGCTGGAAAGGCCACAGAAGTACCTCACTAAGAGGATTATGGGCCTCAAACAGATGTCCTATGCTGACCGTCTCAAAAACCTCCAGCTTTACTTTGTAGTATATCGCCTACTCCTAGGTGATCTCTGCCTAACATACAAAGCTATGTGAAACCCAGAGCTGCTGAACATGCTACACCTAAAAAATTCCCAATCCCTCTGGGATACATGATCTAGGGACCTAAACCTTGTCACCACAATAAATAGAACATGGCGGAGGGATATATTTCTGTCTCAGAGACTTCCCATACTCTGGAACAAGCTACCTATCTATGTCAAGCAAAGTTCCTCATTAGCACTCTTCAAGAAAAATCTTGATGAAACAACAGGGGCACAGGAAAATAACTTTCTTGGGTGGCAAAAGCCAGGGAACCTTGTTGACTAGGCTTACATAGGCCCTAGGGCTGATAGCCTAGTACCTACATATGAAACTATGGTGTTACAAATGTATATGTCATATGTATATCAAACTGATATATACAGATGTTTGGGTTAAAAAGGTATTTGTAAAATGCTTGTGTTTGAAATGTATCCATAGTGTGCCTTACTGGAGAGAACAGAAATGCACATGCACAGGGCATTCTGTATTCTGACTTGGGCCTGACAACAACAAGAAGAACCATTCACCACATCATCTGCCTTGCTCTATTACATAAGTTATTAGGGTATAATAACTCTTTTAGATTCAGTAAGGAAAATACTGAAGCTTAGTTTAGATATTGTTTTTCTTTTTTGTGTGAGCCTATACTGCAATGTTATTTTAAATATCTCCTGTGGTTTTGAACTCTGATGTCATTGTGAATGTATACTTAGTATTTTCTTGTTCTTTTGTTATTTATTATTAAATATATTTAAACATTTCATTGTGGCTGATTTTTGCAGAGATATTTAAGTTCTGAGCATATTTGCATATGTATTTGTGACATTGTGTGGGTCACTCCTAATAGCCTTGCTCTTGGTCAAAATGCCATTTGCATTAATATTAATTTTACTCAGTATATTTAGTACCCTTGGAAGAGCCTTAAGGTAGCTGGCAGGAGTGTTTTGTGGCAGTCATTACTACCTTATAGTCTGGGCAGAAGGGGGCATAGCTAGTAAACCTGCATCTGCCTTTCCAAGGTGTGTGTGTGTGTGTGTGTGTGTGTGTGTGTGTGTGTGTGTGTGTGTGTGTGTGTGTGTGTGTAAATGAAATCTCAAAGAGTGTGTGTATCAGCTACTTGGGCAGGAACATGAAGTAGTGGTTGAACATAGAGGGTGCTGGAGGCCTTGGCTGGACACTCAGTGGAGATCTCAACTCTATAGCTATGCCAGTGGGGAGTCTTATTGGGGATCTGAAGAAAGAGGGAGAAAACAGCCCCAGACTGACTGTGGTCTCTGTGTGCTCTTAAAGGAAATTGCACTTGATGCAGAGAGCTGCATCTGGAAATACTGTGTGTGCACCTGTCATCCTTCCAGTGAATGTCCCCTGTTTCCAGTGGTGAGGATTGAGGTTCCTTGATTACTGGTCCAGTGGAGGGTCATGACAGCAACTTTACTGGATCCTTCTTTACTGATTTCATGAAAGAATTTGCTCACAATATTCTTTAGAACAAACAGACTTAAAGAATTTGTCATCAGCGCAGATACCTCACTTTGGTTTCAAAACTTCTTCTCAGACAGACACTTCAAAATTAAAATAGGATCAGCATATTCAGATGCTTCTCGACTGACTAACAAAGTCCTACATGGTTGTGTATTGTTTTATTTTTGTTAACAAACTACCCTTCTGTTTAACATGCCCTAAATAACTATCATTCTGTATGCTGAAATCCAGTCCTAACTACAAGCTGACCTGCTCTTTCAATACCACTGGCAATGTGAAGATTGGGGAAAGATGGGTGAAAGCTGTCAGCCTAGTCAAACAGAATTTGATGCATAATTCTATCATTTGTAAATATAAATGTAAAATACAGCCTTGTTTCTTAAATGAAAGAAAACACTGTAAAGTATGAACTTCAAGATTGTAGCAACATTGCCATCTGCTGTAAGGAAAACTAAGCCAAGCATTTCACATCTCTTCTTTTGAAGTTAAACTTATGTCTTGTATACCCTTTTGATCTAAATAGTGGTGCTGAAGAGGCTAACTGAACACATTCTTTCTATTGTCTTAACTTAAGGGATAATTACTAGATTGTACATGGGAAATGTCTTTTATTGTTGTAGTTTCCTGAGCAGGTGTTAGATTGTTAAATAATGTAGCCTTTTGGCCTGAGAACTCCAGACTGTCAAAATGATGTAATGTGTATACTGGGAAAACTTAAGTGTCAAAATGATGTAATCTGGGAGGGCCCAGCAGAAATGTGTTAGTGATTTTAAAAACTATTGTTGAGAGACAGACTGTACGCATTTTGATCTTGATATTCAGCTCTCAGCACTGCCTTATGCTCTCTTTATGTAAGTAGTATCTTAGAAGTATGTTTTCTTGTAGAAATAGCTAGGACTATAAAGATTAGACTTAAGTGTTTTTCTGTTATATCAGAGCTTTCCTACTGTACTGTTTTAAGTTTCTGTGTGATCTCTGAACTCTTTGATATCACTGTGGTGTAGCAGTATTGTCTTGTGTTCCAATTATTTATTATTAAATATTTTAAAAACCTTTAACCTATGGCTGGTTTGTATAGAGATAAGTAAGCTCTAGAGTACATTGCATATTTATAGAGTTTATTGTACAAGGCCACTCTAATAAACCTTAGACTGATTAGTCACATTACCAATTGGAGAATAATATTGCACAGTAATAATTGGACACCCTTTTAAGGGCCTTTGGGCAGCTGATAAGTATTAGCTGGTGATGGCAGTAATTACTACTGTATAATCTGGGTAAAGGGGCAGAGCTGTAGAATCTGTGTCAGCCTTTCCCAGGATTGTCTGTGAAGTTGTATAAATACTTATCTCAAAGTGTGTGTGGTGTGTCAGCTACCTGGGCAGGGACAGAGAGGGTACTGGAGGTTAGCTTGCCAGCTAGGCTGAGATCTGGACCCTACAGCTGTGCCAGTGGGGATTTTTATTGGGGACCTGGGGAGCAAGGGAGCAACCAGCCCCAGACTGAGTGTAATCTCTATGTGCACTTTAGGGAAATTGTACTTGTATTTGTTATCCTTTCCTCTTATATGAGATGCCCTCCCTGGTGTTAGTGGTGAGGACTGAGGCTCCTTGATTGCTGGGCCAGGGCACGGCTGTCACATTGTGGTTAGCAGTGGTTGGGATAAGATATCCTCACATGTGGTTTGCAGTGGTATGGGTAGAGTGAATCCTGTAGCTTATGTACAGTGATCTCTGAGGGTGTTTTGTACTTTAAAACAGCCACGCAGTGAATACACAGAGTTCAGATTACAATTGTTTTATTTCTTTTGTTAGCTTAGTTAGTCAGGGTGAGCAGGCAGCATGTCAGCACAGGAATATGGAAAGCTGACAAGAAGCCAGCTGGTGGAGATGTGCCAGGCTAGGGGACTGGTGCATGGAAACCTGACTAAGGCAGACCTGATTGCAGCCTTGGTTACAGCTGCATCAGAAAACAGCATCCAGGAGGACAATCAGACTGGCAGTGGAGATACAATATCCTCAAAAAAGGAACAGCTCAACCTTTCTGCAGTGGACGTAACAATCCAGCTGGAGCTGGGGAAACTTGAGTTGAAGGCCAGGTGTTTGGAGCTAAACGCTGAAGAAAAGGAGCGTCAGAGGAAGCATAAGAGGGAAATGCTGACTCTTTGCCAGAGTCATGGAGGTAATGGGGAAGGGAGTAACTGGACTTCAGAAGCACAGCAGGTCAGTAAATTTCATCCACAATATAAAGAGGCAGACGGTTTTGATGGTTTTGTTCCTGTGTTTGATAGGGTATGCGGATGGTGTGGTGTTGACTGAGGGCTTTGGCTGCAGTTCCTGACCCCCTTGCTCCATGGGAAAGCTGTAACTTTTATAGAAAAAATGCCTGACTCTGTCTGTTTTGATTATACTGCTGTAAAAAATGTCTTTTAAAATGTTTTAAGCTAACACCTGAAATATATAGGAAAAAGTTTCATGAGCATAGACGCAAGGCAGATTAAAATGTATGTGAATATGTTGCTGAACTGAGCACTTATTTTCATAGCTGGGTGAGTGGATGTCAGGTCATCACTTTTGAAGGGCTGCAGACCTTTTGGTGAGGGAACAAGCCCTTAGCACTTTGCCTGAGGACATGAGGATCTGGTTAACTGATAGACAATGTGCTACTTCAGATGAGTTGGGGAAGAAGGGTGACATATACCTGGCAAGCAGGGCAGCCCTGCACAGGAAGAGGACCCCCAGTACTGCTCATGGGTCTAAAGGAACCCATGGTGGGCAGCACAGACTGCCCCAACAGAATCTGCCAGTAGCAGGGGAAGCCACTAGTCCAGGTACACTTCCAGGAGCTAGGGTGAAATGTTTTGAATGCAACCAGTGGGGCCATGTGGCATACATATATCCATGGAGGCAAGGTGTGGAACCAAAGGTGAGGGAGCCAGTAAGTGGGAAAGACAAAATGCCAATCGTAGGTTGTCTTGAGACAACAGGGGTATGGAACTACCATCCTGCAGATGTCCTGAGAGGGAAGGATCTGGATGAGGTAGTCCCATCTACTTATGCAGTTACATGCAGTGAGGCTAGGAGACAAGCATGTGGGTCTGGTAGCCTGGGGGAGACCCAGACAAACTGCATACTTGCAGCCAGGACTGGTGAGGTGGTTATTTCAGGGAATTAGCTACACTATAGCAGTGAGACTGAAGGTGAGCTTCAGCTTCTTGTGGGTATTGATGTTCCCTTGGACAGGGTAACTGCAAAGGTAGAGGTAAGTAGTATTGCCCAGGCTGACAGTGAGGCACCACTGTCAGAGGATGCCAGACTTTCTGTGGAAGGGGAGCTAGGAAGGGTTACAAGGAGAGAGTTGAGACAGGCTCAGCTCTCAGACCCTACATTGCAAGGCCTGAGGCAGGTAGCTAAGGAGGCACCTGATTCTCAAGGGAAGGAGGAATCTGTACACTGAGATAAAGGGTTACTATACAGAGAGTGGACCCCTGAGAGAGGGCTAGAAGTTGAGAGAGTACAGCAGTTGTTAGTGCCTAGAGCCTACCTTCTGGCACTTCCAGCCATAACCTATGATATTCTCTTTGCAGGTCATATGGGAATAAAACATACAAAGAGATGGATTACGCAAAGCTTCTATTGGCCTGGAATTTCCAGAGATGTAACAGGTACTGCAGGACCTGTGGGGAGTGCCAAAATGTAGGTAAGTCAGGAGACAAGGTGAGAGCTCCTTTGATGCCTTTGCCTGTGATTGAGGAGCCATTTCAAAGGGTAGCTGTGGATGTTGTGGGTCCTCTGAGTGCCCCGGGTTCCACAGGGAGAAAGTGTATGCTAGTGGTAGTGGATTGTGCTGCACGATGCTCTGGGCAGTGGCTTTGTCCGCCATTGAGGCAGAGAGGGTGGCAGATGCTTTGTTAGAGATTTTCAGTGGGGTGGGTTTCCCAAGAGAAGTGCTGACTGACTGAGGTGCCAATTTCATGTCAGACCTGCTGGCTTGTCTGTGGAAGTCTTGTGGGGAGAAGCACATGAAGACCACCCACTAGCATCCCCAGACTAATGGTCTTGTTGAGAGGTTAAACTCTACAATCAAGTCCATGCTATGGGCATTTGCAGATCAGTTTAAGAGGGAGTGGGACAGATATTTACCCCATCTGTTGTTTACTTACAGAGAGGTTCCCCAGGAATCCACAGGTTTTTCACCCTTTGAGTTGCTGTATGGGCATAGGGTGAGGGGACCTCTAGATTTAATTTGAGATGAGTGGGAAGGTGAGTGTGAGTCTCACAAGGAGTCTGTTGTGGCATGTGTCCTAAACCTCAGGACAAGGCTCAGAGAACTCATGGGCTTGGCCCAGGAGAACCTGGCAGAAGCCCAACAACAGAAAAAGGTGTGGTATGATAGGAATGCACGAGCTAGAGAGTATGCTGTGGGGCAGCAGGTAATGGTTCCTATTCCTGTCAGACACAACAAGCTGCAGGCAGCTTGGGAGGGACCCTACAAGGGGGTAAGGAAGGTAAGTGATGTTAACTACATGGTGGAAGTGCTAAGCAGATGGCAGGGGCACAAACTGTACCATGTTAACATGATGAAACCTTACCAAGATAGGGAGGCCCTTGTGTTGAGTATTTGCAGTGGATTGCAAGAGGAGTCTGAGGGAGATCTGTGGACTGAACCTTGGTGGAAGGGGTAGCAATGTCCCAGCAGCTATCTCCTCCCAGGTTTGAGAAATCCGAGCAGTGTTGCAGGTATTTGGGGACATGTTCACTGGGAAACCAGGGTGTACCCACCTGGTGCAGCACCAGATGGATACAGGACCCCAAAGGCCTATTAGGCAGGCCCCTTATAGAGCGCCTGAGAGTGTCAGAAAGACTCTGAGGGAAGAGGTACAGGAGATGTTGGAACTAGTGGTGATTCAAGAGTCCAACAGTCCCTGGGCTTCCCCAGTGGTGTTGGTGCCAAAGAAGGATGGCAGCACCAAGTTCTGTGTGGATTACAGGAAATTAAATAGTCACAAAGAGTCGGATGCTTACCCTATGCCTAGGACAGATGAAGCCCTAGAACAGCTGGGTGGGGCTTACAACCATTGACCTTACCAAGGGTTACTGGCAGGTGCCCGTGACTCCTAGTGCTAGAGAGAAGTCAGCCTTTGTGACTCCTTTTGGCTTGTATGAGTTTACAAAGATGCCCTATGGGATGAAGAATGCCACAGCGACTTTCCAGAGGCTGGTGGATAATATCCTAGCAGGAGCAGGAGGGTTTGTCCTTGCTTACCTAGATGATATTGTCATCTACAGCCATTCCTGGCCAGAGCACCTTCAGCATGCCAGGGAAGTGCTGGGCAGACTACAGAGGGCAGGGTTGACCATTAAATCGAGCAAATGACAGGTGGGTATGGCAGAGGTCTCCTACCTAGAACATAGAGTGGGGAGTGGTAAGATAAGGCCAGAACCTGCCAAAGTGGAAGCTATTCAGGCATGGCCTGCACCTGTTACCAAAAAGCAGGTGAGGGCATTCTTAGGGACAGCAGGGTACTACAGGAAAGTTTGTCCCTAGTTACAGTACCATAGCTGCTCCCCTCACAGACCTGACAAGGAAGAACAGGCCAGATAAGGTAGTGTGGATCCCGGCATGTGAGCAGGCATTTCAGAAGCTTAAAGAAGATTTGGGAGGACCCTCTGTGTTAGCCAGTCCAGATTACAGCAAATAATTTGTTGTGAGCGTGGATGCTTCAAACCATGGGGTGGGGACTGTACTTAGCCAGATTTCTTCAGAGGGGGAAGAGCACCCAGTGGTTTATCTCAGTCATAGGATCCAACCCAGGGAGCAATGCTATGCAGCCATAGAAAAGGAATGTCTAGCCATAGTGTGGGCACTACAGAAACTTCAGCCTTATCTGTATGGAAGAAAATTCACTGTAATGACAGATCACAACCCCTTAATATGGATAAACAGAATGAGCCAGCAAAATGCCAAGTTGCTAAGATGGAGCCTGGGCCTGCAAGCATATGATATGTCAGTGCAGCACCGCAGTGGGATTAGCAATGCCAATGCAGATGGGCTCTCAAGACAGGGAATGGGGTGAGGTACCCTCAGATAGACCTAACCTTCTCAAGCAGTGTTTCTCAAGGGTCACTTGAAAAATTAGCTTGAGTTCTCCAAGGGGGCAGAGATGTGAAGATTGGGGAAAGATGGGTGAAGGCTGCCAGCCTAGTCAAATAGAATTTGATACATGATTCTATCATTTGTAAATATAAATGTAAAAGACAGCCTTGTTTCTTAAATGAAAGAAAACACTGTAAAATGTGAACTTCAAGATTGTAGCAACACTGCCATCTGCTGTAAGGAAAACTAAGCCAATCATTTCACATCTGTTCTTTTAAATTTAAAATTATGGGTGATTTTGTTCTAAATAGTGGTGCCGAAGAGGCTAACTGAACACATTCTTTCTATTGTCTTAACTTAAGGAATAAATACTAGAGTGTATATGTGAAATGTCTTTTATTGTTGTAGTTTCCTGAGCAGGTGTTAGATTGTTAAATAATGTAGCCTTTTGGCCTGAGAACTCCAGACTAAGTGTCAAAATGATGTAATGTATATTCTAGGAAAAGTTAAGTGTCAAAATGATGTAATCTGAGAGGGACCAGCAGAAATGTGTTATTGATTTTAAAAACTATTGTTGAGAGAGAGAGAGACTGCACATTTTGATCTTGATATCCAACTCTCAGCACTGCCTTACGTTCTCATTAAATGTTCTCTTTTAATTACTACCATATAGTCTGGGTATAGGGGCAGAGCTGTAGAATCTGTGTCAGCCTTTCCCAGGAGTGTCTGTGAAGTTGTATAAACACTTATCTCAAAGTGTGTGTGGTGTGTCAGCTATCTCTGGGCAGGGACACGAAGCACTGGTGGGACAGAGAGGGTACTGGAGGTTAGCTTGCCAGCTAGGTTGAGATCTGGACCCTATAGCTGTGCCAGTGGGGAGTCTTATTGGGGACCTGGGGAGCAAGGGAGCAACCAGCCCCAGACTGACTGTGATCTCTGTGTGCACTTAAGGGAAATTGTACTTTACTGTGTGTATTTGTTATAATTTCCTCTACTGTGTACAAAGAGAGCATTTGAGAAGAAAAAAAAAAATTCTAAGTTTGTTTCCTGCCTTTCCTGTACGTACTCTAGTCCACATACATATTTGCTGTATCCAGGAATATTTGTAAGCTTCTGAGCCCCCAAACCCTTCTGTGCTGGAGAGAAGCCTTCTAGCTTAATTTGTTTCTTAGAACTAGCCAGTTTTTTTAATTTTAGCACTCAATTATGTTTCTTTGAGTTCAGCACTTGTTCAAAACTTGTTGTAAGCACTGTATAAGCTACAAAGTACTACAGCACTCAACTTTCCTCACTTGTCTAGAGGAAAGCAGTTTTTAGTTACTTAGTACTTAATAAATAAGCACCTATACAGGCATGTCTAAGGGTCAGCTCCCGGTGTTTTCTCCTGTCTACCTGATGAATCTGGGCATCTTGAGGCAATGCAGCAATTGCCTCATGTACACAGACATCCCTCTCCTTATACCACCCAACACTACAACCTGTGAGAGATGCACTTATATACCAAACTGAAAGCAAAGCTCTCTTCACCCAAGACTGGAATTGACAGTCAAGAGAAGAAGGTAAACACTTGCACCACACCACACTCATCACATAGTCCCTCAAAATCTACATCACCAAAACACACACATAGAAACACAAAACACACGCTTACATTTACAGAGGCTCTCAATAAAAACCTGCCCAAGCAACAGGGACCTCCAAAGCAGAAGCGTAAGCAAACTCCACCCCCCAACATAACCTAAATGACACATAGCCCATGATCTCAGTGTGCCACTCAACCACAGCCCATAAGGCATAACAACGTACCCAACACTCTAGTCATAGGTGACTCTATAGTCAGGCATACTGATGTTCCACTCACCATGCAAAACAAGGAGAAAGTTATTGTCAGCTGCCTGTTGGGTGTCAGGATCTGCCACATAATGCACACACTCAGGTCACTCCACAACAAGTACATATATGACTCTGTCATTGTCCATGTTGGTGTGAATGACCTGAGACATACCTCCCTGGACTACATGAAAAGAGACATGGAGGATCTCTCTGATCTTGTAGCCCAGGCAGATATGACCCTAGCTCTCAGTCCTATCCTGCCATCACCCAGAATGATACCACAGTACAAGGACAAAATGATTGACTTCAACAATTGGCTAAGCTTCTGGTGTCATTCTAAGGGGATCCAGTATTTGTCTGCCTGGGATGACATTATCGACAGACCACGATGCTTTGCCAGAGATGGCCTGCACCTGTCGCCCTTGGGATTCTGGATACTGGTTAAGGCTCTTGCCACCCCTATAGTGCCTTTTTTAGCCAAGGTTCAAATGACAAATTCACCACCTTAACAGGTACAAGCAAGCAAAATCTGAGGATAATGCTATTCAATGCTAGAAGTCTAAACTTCAAAATGCACTCACTCGAGGCACTCCTTAAAATGGAGAACATCGACATCTGTGCAGTGACAGAGACCTAGTTTAAAGCTCCAGGGAGCACCCCTGCATTACCAGGCTATAATTCATACCACACCTTTTGGCCACCTAACCTGGACCGAAGCACTAAAGGCGGAGGCGTGTCCATATTCATTAAGGATATCCACACCTCCAGGTTAGTTGCACAGCATAATGCATCCGAGATTATCCAAGTGCAACTAACTCTGGGCAAGACAACGATCCAAATTGTAGCTTGCTACAGACCCCCCACCATGATCCAGAATTCCCACTCCTCATTTCTTGATACACTGGAAACTGTTAGGGTACAACCCAACACCCTAAAAATGGGTGATCAACTACCCCACCATTAACTGGGAAAGCTACTCATGTACCAACTCTTTTGCTCAACGTTTTCTGGAATTCATAAATTCCAATGCCATGGAACAACTTATTCACACCCCCACCAGGTGCAGCAATATCCTAGACCTGGTCACTACCAACATGGGTGACCGTTGTTCCACACCAGAGGTCAGTTCCTCATTGGTCAGATCCGACCACAAGCTAATCACCACAGGCATCCACATCTCGCCCCCACCCCCCATTAGGGAAACCATTGTAAAAAACTTCTCCAAAGACAGAAGTGGCAAACTTCATGAGCAGTATGACTGCTGAATCCTAAACAAATGCACTTTATAAGCACTTACATGAGTGCATGGATCATGCTATCCCTAACAAAACCAAGATGCTATTCTCCAAAAAAAAGGAAGCCAACCTGGTGGTCCTCTGCCATAAACAAACTCTACAACAGAAGAAAGAAACTGTTGCAAAAAAGAGTAAAATGCCATGTCAGGAGGAGCTCCCTGGTCAGCCTCAGTAAGAAGCTGAGATCCCTAATAAAATCCTCCAAAGCTAATTATGAAAACAAAATTGCCACTGACTCCAAAGGCAACCACAATGCATTCTATAGCTATGTCAAGAATCTCACTGGCAACACTCAGATCTGCTCTGACTTACAGCACAATGGCACTAAATATACTGAACCAACTGATACTGCCAACATACTGGCAGATAAGTTCAGTGCTAACTTTAGCCCCCTCTCACCCCCTAGAGGGCCCATCTCTAGACCGGTGGAATGCAAAATTCCTGTAATCACAGCTGCATAGGTAAAAGTCACACTCTCCAAAGCCAAGAACACAGCATCCATGGGACCTGGCAATATTTATTTTTATTTTATTTTACATTTGTTAACCGGGGGTGTCTGACTGAGCCAAAAAGGCCCTTTTTCAGCAGAGGCCCGGAAAGAAAAGCTCCACAAAGAAACATTACAGACACATTTAGTTATTTAGACATAATCAGTATACACACAAATTACAAGAGACATGTTTTTACAGTGGTATGCGGCACAAACAGTTACAGTGGAGAGAACAATCAAAAAAATATTAATTTTAAAAATAAAGGTAAGTAATAGATTTGTGGTGTACAGCTGAACTTTGGAATGTAGGTAGAATACATACATAGTACACAGGTACAGTACATACATTGTAGATTAGCCAGTGTTTGTGAGTAAGATTGAAAAACTATTATCAATTGCTCTAGATTTAGTATGCATATGTTATCCGCTTTCACTAGCCTGGGGAGCAATCATGGCACTTAATAATCCGAAAAACACAAAGGAAGGCTTCTGCAGGTAGCGATTGTGGTAAATCCAATAAGTGAGAATAATCACGATATAGCGACTTTTAATGTTAGAATTTTATTAATACACCAGAACTTTCGGAAGGCTTTGTATCCTTCCTTCTTCAGACTAAACAGCACATACTAGGGTAAATCACATTTAAATATAAACTTAATGACCCTATTAGTGACCTCATAAATGAGGACCATCCTATTTTTAAAAACACATTTCATTTTAAACCATCATCAAAACGTACTTTACTTATATTAATCAAATATATATATATATTAACAATCTATTTAATAAAATATTAGTTGCAACCAATAATATACTTAAAGTATATAACAGTATATAAGAATAAAAATATATATGTATAAAACATATATAAGGATAAAAATAATAATATGAAAGGGACAACTGATCAGCTATAGAATAAAGACTATAATACTACTACTAACTAAACTATCCCTATCCTACTAACAAAATAACAGCAAGCAGGGCATACTATATAACGCAATCTGGATCGTGACTCCAAATAAATGAAGAGCAGAATATACATATATAAATATTTTAAATGCACTAACGCAAATAAACAGGATATATATATATATATCCATAATATGTTGTATGTTACCCCCCCACACCAACCCACACAGTATACGTGAATAAATAAATATATATAAAAAAGTGTATGTATATATCAAAAATATATGTATCTAAAAAATCCCAGCTATAATATGATGTCTAAAACAGTCTAAAACAATAATCCATACAAATTTACAATTCTACATACTATTTTAAATGTAAATTTAAAGTACCATTTTAAATACAATTTTAAATACAATTTTGATTAAAATTATGAAAGGGGCAATTCCATGAGAGGAATATAACAATGTCACTTGTTACCTCCTTAATGCCAAATGTTTCAATATACAAGTCAAGGAGATGGACTCATTCAATCCAGGACTAATATGTGCTCCCGTTCTAATTTGCCAAAAGAGCTCCTCCTTCTCTAATTTAATCTGCCAAGGGCTTGAATTTTGATCTGTGACCACTTGTCTTAGTACTAAAAAATAGAAAGTATGATCAGGGTATTCCATAACATGACGGGCCAATGCATTATTTATATCCATCTTAGATACTGCATATAGATGTTCATATATGCGTTTTCGCAAAGCCCTCTCGGTCTTCCCTATGTAGAAGGCCGAGCATTTATTACAAAAAGCCACGTATACTACTGCTCTAGAAGCACAATTAAAATTGCCCATAATCCTATATTTCTGTTTATTCATTGTAACATATTGCCCTTCTTGTATATGTTTACACTGGCGACATGTCCCACATTTAGACATTCCCTTACATCTATTAGATCCCATTCTTTTATTCCTTTCTAAAAGGGATTTTAAACTGAAGCCTTTTCTATAAGTAATACCTGGTAAAGGACCCAATGTTTCAGCCAAATGCCTATCTTCTACAATAATTGACCAATTCTTCTGCAAAATATTTCTTATAAAATGATGGTCCACTGAAAATGTACACAAGAATTTGGTCCCAATGTTAATCATGTTGGTATTCATGCCCTCAGTCCCCATATTTTCTAAACTGATCGATATATGAGGCCCTTGTGAGTTCAAAATAGGTTTGAAATGCCCCATCTGCCTTTTCAGCAAAACCTCTTTTTTAATCTCCACAACCAGGGCCCAAGGATAACCTCTGTTCACAAACATATTGCTCAAATTGTCACATTCATAAGTAAAATCTATATCTCTTGTAATCATACGTGCTGCCCTTACCATCTGTCCTTTCACAACCGCTCTTTTTTGATGGTAAGGCACTGCCAACTTTGCTTGAGATGTTGCCTGATGAGGTCTTTAAAGGAGGCTTTGGATGATGTGTTTTGAATGCTAGTAGGGACAGAGTTCCATTTTTTAGCCACCGAACTACTATATAGTGCATCTCCAAAGCTATTGTAGCTGTTGGTGACTTCTAGTAGTAGTTTGCTTGATGATCTAAGAGGCCTTTTGGCTGAGTGATGTTGTACTAGGTTTTTGAGGGCAGGACACTTATTGGGGAGGTAATAGATAGAATGACAGAGGCAGAGCTGATTGTAGGTTAGGAGGTTGGGCAGTTCAAGCCAGTGGAGCTGTTTCAAAGCAGTACAGTGATGAGTTCTATATGAGCAATTTGCAGCAAAGCGGGCAATTCTGTTATAGCAAGCTTCCATTTTGCTTAGTTCAGTTTTGTTGAGATTAGTCAGAATGGGAGATGCATAAAGTAGGGTGGATAGAAGTTGGGAGCGAGCAATGGCTGATCTTGTGTTGTTGGTAAGAAATGGTTTGATACGGTAGAGTGACCCCAGTTTGGCATGCACTTTTTTAATAGTTAAGTTCAGATGACTATCAAATTTTAGGTGGGAGTCTATGGTTATTCCCAATAGCTTAGCCTGTGCCACTGGAGCAATTGGAGTAGAATTTGTGGATTAGATAGTGAATTGACTGTTAGTGTTTTTGTTAGAACTGGTTATAATCATAAGCTGAGTTTTCTTTGGATTGAGGATAAGTTGGGCTTTGGTAAGGTAGTTTTCAACGTCAGAGAATGCTAGTTGAGTTGTTTGCAGGTGGGTGGGAATGTTTTGTGCAGCACAGGTTAAGGTAGTGTCATCTGCATACTGAATTATAGATGCATGCTGTGTGGAGGTCATTTGTGAAGACTGTGAATAGTAGTGGTCCTAAGATAGAACCCTGTGGGACTCCTATAGTTATGGGCAGCTGAGGAGAGAGAATTTTCCCATTTCACAGCTTGGTACCTGTCAGTTAAGTAGCTTTGGAACCAGGTAAGAGTGGAATTAGATAGATGATATTGGTTTAGTTTGTTTAGCAGGATTTGGTGTGAGACTGTGTCAAATGCTTTGGACATATCCAAAAAAGAGTTGACACTTGCAGGCCTTCATTTTTGAGACGGTTTACTGTATCCCAGGCTACATTCTACATGAACTACAGAACAAACTGGCACCCCACCTAAGTACCATGTTCAATCATAGCCTCACCTCAGGCTTTGTGCCCACTGAATGGCGCACCATGACAGTTATCCTACTCCACAAAGGGGGAGCCATGACGGACCCCAAGAACTACCGCCATATTAGCCCGATGAGCCACCATGGAACTCATAAACAAAGACATTGGTTATCTCCATACTCTGGACCCCACCCAGTTCGGGTTTGTAAAAGGCAGATCATATCTCCTAAATCTGATAGACTTCGTTGAAGCAGTCACCAAAGCCATAGATGAGGGTAAGGTGGTTCACACAGCCTATCTAGATCTCGCCAAAGCTTTCGATACCATCCCCCAATTATAGATAAACTCACTAAACTAGGTATAAATCCATATGTCACAAGATGGATTGCCAACTGGCTCATGGACAGAACCCACACTGTGAAAGTAGCAGACTCCAAATCCGACTTCAGACCAGTGACAAGTGGAGTACCACAGGGTTCAGTCCTGGGTCCTCTCCTGTTTGGTATCTACTTCTCTGAAGTACAGGCTAACACAGAAGGTCTTTGGCTAATGAAGTTTGCAAATGACTGCAAACTGGGAGCCATAATCAAAACTCTTAATGATGTGGACATCCTACAAAAGGGCCCCACTGAGACAGATGCCTGATGTCAAAGCCATGGCCTGAAGCTCAATGCCAAAAAGTGCATTGTCATCCTCTTTGGTAAAAACTCTGTACCCATGAACTACCACATAGGTGGTAGCCTACCTAACATTGAAAGTGTGATAAGAGAACTTGGGACCCAGGTGGACAGTAGTCTCTCCTTTGATAATCACATCACTACAGTGGTCAGAAAATCCTTCTAAATGGCACACCTCATCACAAAAGGTTTCTCATCCAGAAAAAAGAGGTCATTGTTCCCTTCTACTCATCACTCATTAGGCCCATTATAGAGTACAGCACCCCTTTTTGGTATTTACCTCACAAGATATCTATAACAACTGCAGAGGCCACAGAAACACCTCATAAAGAGGATTACTGGCCTCAAACAGATGCCCTACGCAGACCGTCTGAAAAAACTCCAGCTTTTCTTCGTCGCATATCGCCTACTCAGAGGCGATCTCTGTCTAACATACAAAGCTATGTCAAACCCAGAGCTGTTGGACATGCTCCACTTAAAGAAATCCCAATCCCTCTGAGCTACACGTTGTAGGGACCTAAACCTTGTCACCACAATAAACAGAAGATGCTGGAGGGATAGATTCCTGTCCCAGAGACTTCCCATACTCTGGAATAGACTACTTATCTATATCAAACAGAGCTCCTCATTAACACTCTTCAATAAAATCTTGATAACTGCATGGGAAATTGGAAATTCACCCCGGTGAATCACTTCTGTGGCTCTGCTTGACAGGGGCACAGGAAAATAATTTTCTTGGGTGGCGAAAGCCAGGGTACCTTTTTGGCTAGGTTTATATAGCCCCTTGGGCCAATAGCCTAGAACCTACCTATGAACCTATGAGACGCCCTCCCTGGTGTTAGTGGTGAGGATTGTGGCTCCTTGATTGCTGGGCCAGTTTAATACTCATTGCCTCAAAAAAAAAAACAAGAAAAAAATATGCTATTTGGTACACCTTAGAAACTTTTACATTGTCCTAAAATATTAATATTTCAGACCTACATAATCTCTGTCATTGAAACCCAACCACAACATGTTTCAAATATCTTGGAATCTGGCTCAGTCACTTAACTTCTACAGCCACGTATACAAAACAAGATCCAGAATTTGCTCCCATTTTTTCTAGTCCAAAAACCTCACCATTTCTCTCCATACCAGCAAGCACTACCATAGGAAAAGGGGTCTTTGTATCCCTACTTGAATATATTCTTCCCATCAGTGCTTATGCCTCTAAAAAGAACTGTAAATAACTTACTAACCATTGATAATCAGTCACTATATCAAAAAATACCCACCCCATGAACATCACTGCCCCACCCTGAACAAGACAAAATGTTTTTTAAAACCATCTCTTGTATAGATTTACAGTTTAACAGGTTGTAAATACAATTTAGTACTAAACAATACAATAATAACCATTATGATAGCTATTAACAACTTGTAAAATATCTTATCCTGTCAGGTTTAATCCAGTATTTCTAATGCACTAATACCTGTTTAATCCAGTATTTCAAATGCACTAATACCTGTTTTCCCCTCCCCCTGTAACAGCATTGTCAAGAAAGAATGAGATATTATTTCGTCCTGCAGCTTTATTTTAGACCCTTTTGCAATACTGTTCACACAGTCAGTGTAAAACTGAGAAAGTACCCCTCCCCCTGCAGTATTGCAATATTGTTTATTTGCTTTATTAGGTTAACAAATTATAGACCTTTGTCTGATTTGATCATTTTTTATAAAGCTTTTGCTGTTTATTACCAATAGTAGGTATTTATACCTTTTTGCATACTTGATTTGAACTGCATGTATATTATGGCCCATTTGCTGGCTATACTTGATGTAACTACGTTTTTTACTTTTAACATTTACTTGCAAACAGATTATCAGTGACATGTATGCACAATTGTGACATTTTATTACAATTGCCAAATAGTGTTGCCTGTAAACATTTTAACAATTATGTTTTAATAATAATAATGCTTTAGAAAAACTCAAGCTAATTGTCTGGCAATCAGTCTTGTTTATCTTATGTTATCTGCTCAATATGTCCTGTAACTATTCATCCAGTCTAGGAAGGTCTGAGCTCACATTTTAGACCCTGTAAACCATATTTAATTTTTTTAGCATTTTCTCTTTAATACACTTGCAATTTGATAGTAAACTGCAGTTATAAAACACTTAGTATTGTATTTGTGATTTGCATAACTATGCATTTATACTACATAAATAGACATTATTTTACAATTAGCTTACATATGTTTTAACTTGGATTTCAGTATTTTTTTATTTAATTAACTGCTCTCCCATTTATTTTACAAAAACTGCTTGACTAATACCATCTGTGATTTTATTTATTAATTTATTTATTTATTTTTTTAATTTAGAACTTACACTGTTTGGTGTGGTGTTACTATACAATTAAAAAACAAAATAGATAATAGTTTAACTAACACATGTTTATATTTACATTTATATTTGCTGTTATCTGCCTGTTATTCTTGTGCATTGTAACAGATGTATTTTAGATGGAAAGAAAATACATGCATGTCAGTCTTGTGACTTTAAATATTTACTCTCACTATTTTTATTTTTTTATACACTAGAACTGTTTTGTTTACCTTTTGACTGTGCTGTGAGAATGGTAGTTATTTGCTCTACTTTACTGTAGTACTGATAAATGTATTGCTTTAATTGAATGTAAGTAAAACATTTGGGAATGATTTGTCCATACATCAGATTTTGCTATGTATGCTTAAACAAATTCAAAACATAAACGTATTATAAAATATATCTCTTTTGTACAGATCAACTGTAGTTTCCTGCTGTTCTGCAATGTTTTCTTAAGCTCAGTTGTTATATGCAGAAAGTCAGTCTCCGTCAGTTCAGCTAATTTATTTTCTTTATCCTGTAACTGCTGTTTAAGAGTTTCCTGTAATATTGCATGGTCTTTCTGATATTTTTCTGTTCTGCTGAATCTAAAATTCCTATGTACTTTTGAAAAAATATTTGTATAAGTTGTCTAAGCTTTCTGAACTCATTGTGTCTGTCTTTTAGAAGTGTATTACATTCTTTTGTAACAAAATGTACTAGAAGTTGTATCAGTAACTGAATTGACTGTTGTTGCAATTCTGAAATAAACCTTTTACATCTGGTGACAGAACATAACTTTCTAACATTTGAATATAATGCCAGCATATTAACTTTTTCTGGTTCTTTACCATTACAATTTTTGTCTGTACAGTCTAACCTTTGAATAATGGCATGCACTGTATTTTTATGACATTCTACACACAATAAACATTTTTTATACCACACATGATTTTGTTCCAGATACCAGTGAAATACTGTAATCCATTTGAATAATGCCTTACTATTAACATGCCCTAATAAGGTTTTACATTTGCTAATATGCTGTATATACATTTCATTCTGTTATTATTATTATTATTATTATCTCTATGGCATTCATACTGTATGTAACACAGAAACATTTTCTTATCAGTCAACAGAGAGGCAGATGGCCAGGCTGCTTTACTATAGATGGTTGAAAAGTCTCTGTAGTCACTTGTGAAGTTGGTACAGCAAAACTGGCAGTTTCAGTCTTACAACTTTATATTGTACCTTTTTTGGAGAATTTATGGCACTGATCATCTTCCTGCACTGCAGTCTCTCCAGATTCAGATGTCTGATGAACTGTATTGTTACAAACTGTAGAAAACTGTAGAAAACTGAAGTACTTCACATAAACGTTAGTTACTGTGCTTTTACAGGAGTGACCTTATACAAGGCATTACCCACTCCCCCTGTTTTTGGATACAGGCTAGGAATGTTCGTCATGATCACCAATGAAAAATGTATTTTAATTTGTGCTGCTTCTATGCTGTGCTGGATCCAAAGTCTTCTTAAGACACAAAGTCTTGCTGGCTGTTCACTGCTGAAATCAAAGTCTAATTATCACAGTCTGTTAACCACAGAAACTTGCAGAATATACACTGATGCAGCATCTGACTTTAAGAGCAGTAACCAATAAAT